>NW_015168058.1:285017-376515 GCF_001447785.1 Gekko japonicus
TCAATTTCCGGGACCCCTTGAAACCGTAGAACCAAATTTGCTTTATCCATTTGTAGCTGTAAAAGCTTTGACTCTTCTGTAGCTTGCTTCATTTCCATCTTTTGCACCTTTTTCTTAACTTTTTTAGTAGTGACATCCATTTCCTTCACCTTCTCTCCCACTTGCTCTGTTGCTTTTAAGGATTGAGTCAGTTGCATCTGCTGCGCTGCGACACTCTGCCCAATTACTGACAGCTGTTAATGCCAGTTATCTCGTCCAGCAGGGGGCGCAGGGAGTCAGCTAAGAGTTTTGAGAGCTCAGTGACCTCATCCGTTTGAGGACTGGCCCCTAGTTTCGATTTCAACAGCTTCTCTTTCTCCGGTTTCTTCCCCGCCATCTTTTTGGATTTGTTTACTTTTCAAAGAAGTTGTTAAAGTTTCTGATATTCGCCCAAACACTTTTCTGCGCTCTGGTAAGTCTCTTAAAACAGTTTTAGTCGCTTATTTTTCTGCTCCCCCCTCTTTCCTTCCGTGTTTTGTCTATGCGTTTGGGAGGGATCCCTCCCCCGCTCGGTTTCCCGTTGCTCTTTAGGGGGGGCAGCTTCTTTTTATATCTTCATGCTCGCTTCAACCCGACTCACAGTTTGTTGTTGGCCATTCGGCCTCGCTCATCATCATTTATTTTGCCCGATCTCCAATGCTTGTCTCAGTCAGCAGCACTCGTACCATGTGGTCACTCAGCGGCAGGACCTTCAGGGCGGAGGGGCGCCTCAATTCTCCAGCTTTCGGCCATCGAAGAGGTCGCCCCTCAAAAGACCCCTGGCTGGGAGCCTTTTACCAAGGCTCCGGGGGGGGTCACGACCCGTCGGACCCCCTCCCACACGTTGGTCTGCAGTCTACATCCTCGGGACGTCCGGGAGATGTGTCTGCCTGCGTGTCGCCATAAACCGGAAGCCAGCACAAAATAGCTTTCAATACCCCATTGGGACAGTTTGAATACCTGGTGATGCCATTTGGGGGTTAGTGGGGCCCCCCAGGGTTTTAATGAACTTAATCAATGAAGTGTTACACAAGCATTTATTCAAGGGGGTGCTAGTTTATCTGGATGATATCTTGGTCTATTTGAAAGATAAAAGACTCACATGTAAAGTTGGTCAGGGAGGTTCTCAAAACCCTTTAAAAGCACCGGCTCTTTGTCAAGCTCTCCAAGTGTGAGTTTCATAAGGATGAACTGCATTTCCTGGGAGATCAGATTTTGGGGGAGGGACTGGGCATGGACCCCATAAAGTGCATGATGTAGTGGGGTGGCAGGCTCTTCGAACCCGTGCCAGCTCCAATCATTCCTTGGGTTCACAAATTTATACCGTGCATTCATCCCAAACTTCACCTAGGTGGTTTTGCCCCTTACTGACTTGTTAAGAACCAAGGGGAAGGGTCCTGACAGTAGCAAGCCAAGTACCAAGCTGGACTGGACTTTGGGGTGCCAGCAGGCATTTGAAAGGCTCAAGGAGCTGTTTATCTCTGAGCCCATTTTACACCATCCTGACGAAAGCAAGCTGTTTGTGATCCAAGCTGACGCCTCCGATGTGAATCTGGGGGGCATCCTGCAACGGGGTGAGGATAGAAAGCTCCACCCCCTGGCGAAAGATAAAAGACTCACATGTAAAGTTGGTCAGGGAGGTTCTCAAAACCCTTTAAAAGCACCGGCTCTTTGTCAAGCTCTCCAAGTGTGAGTTTAATAAGGATGAACTGCATTTCCTGGGAGATCAGATTTTGGGGGAGGGACTGGGCATGGACCCCATAAAGTGCATGATGTAGTGGGGTGGCAGGCTCTTCGAACCCGTGCCAGCTCCAATCATTCCTTGGGTTCACAAATTTATACCGTGCATTCATCCCAAACTTCGCCTAGGTGGTTTTGCCCCTTACTGACTTGTTAAGAACCAAGGGAAAGGGTCCTGACAGTAGCAAGTCAAGTACCAAGCTGGACTGGACTTTGGGGTGCCAGCAGGCATTTGAAAGGCTCAAGGAGCTGTTTATCTCTGAGCCCATTTTACAACATCCTGACGAAAGCAAGCTGTTTGTGATCCAAGTTGACGCCTCTGATGTGGCTATGGGGGGGGCATCCTGCAACAGGGTGAGGATAGAAAGCTCCACCCCCTGGCATATGTGTCTAAGAAGTTCTCCCCCAAGGAGCGTAATTGGGCTGTTTGGGATAAAGAGGTGGATGTCATCAAACTGGCCCTCATGACCTGGAGGCACTGGCTGGAGGGGGTGAGGGTGCCGTTCAAAGTATGGACGGACCACGAAAACCTGGAGGCATTATGCACGCCCAGGCGCCTAAACGCCAAGCAGCTCCACTGGGCTGATAAAGGGAGAGCTCCTGAATGGGAGTTGCAACCTGGGGACTCATTGTACCACTCCACAAATAATCTGAAGGGGCTCCAGCCGGGGAGGAAACTGGAGTGGAAGTATACTGGCCCATTCAAGGTGCTGAGAGTCTTGAACAAAGTGGTTGTGGAACTTGATTTACCCAAGACTCTGAGGCATAGTCACCCTCTATTTTGTTTCAGTTTACTAAAAAGGGATCCGGGACCGAACAAGTGGAGACCACGTCCAGCTGCTCCACCTCCTCTAATGGTGGATGGTGAACCCCACCAGGAGGTGGAAGAGATCCTCAATTCTAAGTTGAAATGGAACCGACTATACTACTTGATTAAATGGAAGGACTTTGATGAATTGCATAATGAGTGGGTGAAATGTAAACATGTTAGAGACTCCTCTCTAACCCATGCATTCCATAACAAATCCCTCACAAACCAAAGGGGTTAGGGCTCTTGGGGGGGGGCAGTATGTCAGGCTCAGTATTCATTTTATAGTTTGCCTGCCATAGAGAAAGGAGGAGGGGAAGAGGGGTGTGAAAACCAAATGCTTTTGTTTTCCTAAATGCTTTGATGTGTCTCAGAGACCTGTTGTTTTGCCTTATTTCTGTAGAGGGGTACGTGCTTAGTGGGGGGGGGGGTGGTGAATACTCAACTGTCAAAACCTGTTCCCTAAAAATGTATTCAGTACATTTATATGCCACCTATCTCCTCATGATAGAATACATTGGATTCCCCGACAGTCCCATCTAGGTACCATCCAAACCCAAAAGTCCTTGGTTTCAGTAAGATTGCTGCATCATATGCCTTCAGATATACTCCAAGACTTCATCCTATGTATTGGTGGATGAAGCCCTGACCTCTTTAGTGGAAGAACCCACATATGGGTGGCAAAGGGCTCACAAAACAGTATCAGCCATGACATTCAATCATCCACCACCAAACCAAATCAACCACCACAAAGCTTCTCATCTCCTTACCCTGTCCACAAAACACCTTGCAACGGCAACAGGGTCATTGTGGCAGCTGTCCAGGTCCTGCAGGAGTTCACTGAGTGAGGGAGAAAGAATAGTCAATCAGCCAGCCCTGAGACCCCCATTTTTGTCTTGGTTTGTTCCCTCTTTTGCACACGTATACACCTCAGTGTTGGCCTAGAATTGTCAATCAATCAATCATCAGTCTTTATTGCATTAACAAAGAAAAGCCATAGCAACAATACAGAATAAGGTGGAGATTCCACCAAGATAAAACTAAAAGGGACAAACAAAATAATTAAAAAATTTAAAAAATTCCAATTAGTATTAAAATACAAATACAAATACGGAACCATGCATCCATGGTTCCGTGCACCATGGTGTTTAGTCATGCCGGCCACATGACCATGGAAACGTCTTCGGACAGCGCTGGCTCTTCGGCTTTGAAACGGAGATGAGCACCGCAACCCTAGAGTCGGATACGACTGGCTTTCGAGCAAGGGAACCTTTACCTTTACCTTTACAAATACAAAATCATCAAAATTGTGTATCTAAAAGTAAGAGAGAAAGACCTTATAATCCAGAGACAAATAAAAGATGACAACGTTTGACCCGGAGTGAAGCAGTCACAGGTCAGACATCCTATGGTCAGCAATGCCCCCATCCTCTTTTTATCCTTCATAACGGGGGCAGCAAACCTTGTCATTTGGAGAGTAATGAATTTGTCTCTATCTGTCAGTAATACAACGAATTTCTCCTAAGCTGACCTTCCTAGGAAACTGGATATTATGGTCCACAAAAATCTATTACATTCACCCCTATATCTTGTACATTGAAATGTGACATGGGATAGATCCTCCATAGACCTTTGATCACAGGAGCAGACTCTTTTCCTATATGGTATCCCATTAAAATGGCCTTTTAAGACTCTGAGTGGTAAAATATCTACGTGTGCCTCTTGGTAAAGGCCCTTCTGTACTTGCAATTTCTTAAACTGGTAAAGTACACTGAAGGAGTCAGTGGGGAGGGAGGACTGATGAAGGGAGCCTGAACTTCAGTGATGTCAAAGGGCAGTGAGTCAGGCCAAATAAGGACAGGGATGCAGGGCAGCTCCTCCATCAACCATGCAAAAGCCCACACTGAAAGGGATTCATTCAAAGGCCATTTCCCCCAAATACCCTGAAGCCTCCTCCCAGATAATCTGATCTCTAGTAACAACCCAGATTTCCAAAACAATGGGCTGATTCCAGCAGTTGACTCACAATGACTGCACAGGTAAGTACACAGATCTAACTTCTCATTCTCCCCGAGGGAACTTTTCTGACACTTCCCCATGCCAAAAGGAAAACTCCCCCTACCATATGTAGACAAAGGATGTCTTTTCAGGCTGGCTCATCTTTGAAAGATTGCATTTTTATTATCCCAGCATTCTGAAGCCCACACCCCTTCCCCTCCTAAGCCCAGGTAAAGAAGTATTAAAAGTGACCCCCCTTCAGCCCCAATTTTTTAGCTGGTTTTGGAATTATTCTGTCCCCCCAGGCTCATGTGTTTCCTTGTCTTCTATAGGTTTATTTCCCCTTTTAGGCAGGCAGGTTCTCTGGGGAAAGGTCTTCATGCTTTATTTGCTGCTTTGTGGGTCCCCCCCCCAATTTGGTAACTCTCAGTTTGTTCTACTGTGTTGCATAAATTAATCTGGTTTCTTTTCCATTTATAAAAATCCCCTTCTGTTTGAGTCTTTCCCTCCTCGTTTTCCTGAGTTTTGATCTGATATACAAAGGCTAAGATCCCAAGTATTCAGAATACACGTGTTTGTTCTTGCTACTTTGCATTACAGCCCTGACACATGTACACCTGTTTGGGTAACATGATGGGACCTTTGTCTCAGTGCATTTTATAGTCACAGCAGCAGGACAGTACAGGCTCTCCATACTGCAGGCAAACCACCTCGTTATCCCATCCAACTCCAAATGTAGATGGAGAAAGTAGGCAACAGAGCATGCAAAGATTTGGGCACAGTACCCGCCTGACCACGGAGAGCCTTTCCAGTGTTGCCAAGGAGTGGGAAAACACAGAGAGACGCACCAACTGGTAAAACAACCAATCAGTCCTGCCCAGCTCAGCTCAGCAGCTCTTTTGCATGATTGTGGTGGCCACAGTGAAGCCCTGAGACCCCAGCTAAGAGCATCTCACCACTGCACGGGGTATCTCGAGTGGTGAGGCAGTTTCTGACCCCCGAAGCTTACCATTTAAGCAGACAAAAAAGGGGGGGGACAGAATCCAGGAACACCTTAAAAACTAACAAAATTTATTCCAGCCTAAACGTTCAGGAGGCAGAGCCTCCTTAATCAGATGCATTTAAGGGCCCCAGTGTTCGAGAATTACAACTGATTAGAGATGTAAAATTTCCGGAAATTTTGAAGCTCGGAAAAAAACCCGTTTTTTCCCCATTTTTTTCTGGAACAAAATGGAAATTTTCGGAAAAATTCAAAAAAAATGCTACATTAGCATTTCTTTTGTCTTTTCTAGATTGAAAGTCATTCTGTTACTTTAGGAACATAAAATATGACTATGGACATTTTTACTTGGCATGAAATTATCACAACTAGCATATTAAAAATATAGTGTATCCAAACAATTATTACAAACAGAATACCCACCCACATGCAAAAACAAAACTGAAACTTTTTTATTTTCTTCTGACAATAGCACCTCCTAAAGGAAGAAATGCATCTTGCTCTTGCATTGGAGAGTTCAGTTTGTAACCTAGGACTTGTTTCTCCTCAGTGCACAGAAATTAGATCAGTCTGATACCATATATGTATATTTTAGAAATAATTTGGAAAATATTTGAACACTTTTTCTTAAAATATTTTATTCATCATGTTAAAATAAAATCTTCCATAATCAATTTATTTTATTTTATTTTTTCTATTTTTCCAATTTTTTAGAAAAAAACAAAAAGGCTTCAGGAAAAAAACAGGGAAAAAAAACGTTTTTTTCCTGAATTTTTCCGTTTTTTTCCCGGGCCTTCACATCTCTACAACTGATCTCCATCCTGACTACAGAGAGCCGCTTAGAAGGGCAGACTCTACAGCCCCACAACCCCGCTGAGCTCCCTCTCCTGCCCAGATGCCACCCTCCCCAGGCACCGCCTCCACACTGCCAGGAACTGCCCAGGCTGCATTCTGACAACCACTTTTGACACTGCAATGTGAATTCACCAGGCTAATTTATACACACAACCAAAAGAAGTGGAGAAACAGCTGCCCAAGACTGGAGAAAGACTAAACCTTAGGTGCCTAATAAGCCAAAAGTACAACCGGGGATTTGAACTTGGTCGGTCACTTCTCCAGCCTGTTTTCACTGCTTCCTCACAACAGAGCTTTTGCTTCCCTACTCTGGGACTGAAGCGGCCTCTCTACCCAGCTACGGGTTTCCGCTGCTAAATCCTCTCCCCACCTCCAGTCAGGTCTGCTCAGCAATGCCGAGATACACACCACAGATCAAACACTCATGCCAGTAATTTTAGAGCTTGGGGAAAAGTCACCTGGCTTGATTTACGTGAAAGAACACTGTGGCACCCACTTTCTAGTAATTGAAGAGCTAGAGAAAAAGAGGACCTAATTCTTCTTGCATGGATTTATCATAACTTTAACTGCTTGCAATTTGAAGCCTGCAAGCAAGACTGCCTTGATAATCCAGCATAGGTGTATAATCTGCCCCCTGCATAGGTGGTATAATTTGCCTCCTGCCGCACTGAATCACAAAATTAAACAGATTCTAAGTCCATGGATGAGCAGTAGTGGCACAGGTGCTGTTCCAAGAAGGGTCCAATGGGAGTAATACACAGCTAGCAAATGTTAGTAGAACTGTGTTGATGGAGAAAAATGGTGGTAAGGGACAGAAAATAAATATCATGCCAGTGAGATTGTCTGACAACCAGTGGGGGACCAGGTGGGGCGGGGACGTAGCAGGGTGGCCCTCAGCGATGGCATAGCATCGCTTCTGGGTTTTCCTGGAAGTGATGTCACACATCTCTAGGAATCACTGGAAATGCTATGGTAAAGCTAACAGCCGATTCCTACAGTAACAATCCGCAGGCTTACCCTTGAAGCTGACCCGGAAATTACAGCTGGTGCAAAATGCGGCAGTTCACTTGCTATTGGTGACGCCTGTATGGGCTCACCTTTGGCAGGTGCTCCGCCAATTGCATTGGTTACTGGTTGCGTTCCAGATCCGCTTCAAGGTGTTGGTAATAACCTTTAAAGCCTTACATGGCCTGGGACCAACATACCCGAGAGACCGCCTCTCCTCGTACACACCCCGAAGAGCATTACGCTCCATGGATCAACATCTCCCGGAGGTCCCTGGCCTGAAAGATGCCGTCTTGCTCAACCAGGGACAGGGACTTTTCCGCCCTGGCCTCTGCCTGGTGGAACATGCTCCCCATGGAGATCAGGGCCCTGCGGGATCTTCTTCAATTCCCCAGGGCCCGTAAGACGGAGCTCTTCCGCCAGGCCTTTGGCTGAGACAGCGGACGTCCAATGTACCCTGAGGTTCTTGTCACCCATTAACAACTGCTGGTCACTATTTACATCTTATTATGGGCCAAGACCTCTCGCAACCATTAATTTTTCTACGTAGGGCTGCCAAGCCGCGGCAGAGGATCCGCACGTCTTCACAGGATCCCTGCTGCGGGGGACAGCGATACGCGTTGCACCACCGTCGCCAGGATGTGACGCATAGCGTCACATCCTGGCGACGGCGGTGCAACGCGTATCACTGTCCCCCGCGGCAGGGATCCTGTGAAGACGTGCAGATTCCCCGCCGCGGCTTGGCAGCCCTATTTCTACTGTAGGGCTGTGGCCACCATTTTAAAGTATATTTATTGTACTAATGAAATGTTTTTATTGTATTGACAAACTGCTGTTACCTGCCCTGAGCCTGCTTGTGGGAAGGGTGGGCTAAAAATAAATAAATAAATAAATAAATACTTCTAGATTTTCTCAGAAGTGATTTCACACCATTGTTGACAGCAATTTTTTCCCTCTCAAAGGCTGCTTTGTGTGCCAGTGGGTGCCTGCCTACCCTCCATGCCAGCTTCCTGTCTGTCTCATTGTCATGCCTGCTCTGTAGATGCTACAGAACGAGATGGTAGAAAAGACCGTACCACTTGAGACTGTAGGTGGGGCTCACTTTTGAATGCTACCTTATATTAAGAAAACCCTACAAGGAGAAGGCTAGCACATCAGGGAGCAGGCTGGGCTAAATCCTTTTATCCCCTCAGTACTGATCTGTTTTTTATTAGCAGTGAGTTTTCGGTAGCATCCTCAGTAGCAGGCTAGGCGCATCAAAAGTTCCAAAGCAGAAGCACACAGACTTAACCTTTATCCCAGCGTTACACACCTCCCCTGGCAAACCAGCAATCTGATCTTATTCATCCATTACAGTAACTAATGGAGCTATCCTACATGAATTTGTCAAATCCCCTTTTAAAGCCATCTAAGCGGTGGCTCAAGTGGTTAAGACGCTGAACTGCAGGCTGTGGAAGGTCGGTAGTTCAGCAGTTCAAGACCCGGGTGCCGCATGACGGAGTGAGCTCCCGTCTCTAGTTCCAGCTCCTGCCAACCTAGCAGTTCAAAAGCAAGAAATTGCAAGTAGATAAATAGGGACCACTTCGGTGGGAAGGTAACAGCGTTCCATGCGCCTTGGTGTTTAGTCATGCCGGCCACATGACCATGGAAACGTCTTCGGACAGCGCTGGCTCTTTGGCTTGGAAACGGAGATGAGCACCACAACCCTAGAGTTGGATTCGACTGGCTTTCGAGCAAGGGAACCTTTACCTTTACCTTAAGTAGCTGCCATCACTACATCAGATAGAAGCAAGTTCCACAAGCAAATTATGTGTTGTGTGAAGTACTTTTTAAAATCTGTCCTGAATCTACTACCCATCAACTCTTTGAGTGCCCATTAGTTCTAGTATTTGGGGGAAAGGGAGAAAATCCACAAATCATGTATTCATTTTATAAACCTCTATCTTGACACTACCACCGGTTGTCTTTTTTCTGCACTAAGAAGTCCCAAACTCTTTGTTGTTCCTCATTTTGGTTGCCCTTTTAGGTACATTCCCCAGGTCTACAATATCCTTTTGAGACAGGGTGACCAGAACTGTAACACAGGATTCCAAATGCAGCCATACCATACTTCTATGTAACAGCATTATGATACTAGCCATTTTGTTTTTCCTAATAAGACCCAGCACAGAATTTGTCTCGCACACTGAGTAGATATTTTCATGGAGCGATCTGCCATAGTCCCAAGAGGTTTCCTGGTCTGCCTCCAGTCATTCAGACTCTCACCTATGATCAACACAAGTCAACTCCTTCCTCTCGTGATTCTACTATGCTATGCTGCTGTATTGTACAGATCAAGGCTGAGCTTAGGGCCACGCGTGGAAGATCACCTGCTTTGTTTATTTTTAAACTAAGATGGAAAATCAATAAGAAGAAATGGGAAGAAAGAGAGGAGAGGCCATCGAAGCCGTGGTGGCCACACATCACACTCACCTATTTAACTCGTAGATATCCTCAATGTTTCCAAAGAGTGCGCTGACTTGTTCTGGCCGCAGGAGCAGCTCTTGGGTGTCTATGATCTTCCCTAAGTAATTCTGTAAAATCACATCAAGCCATGAGCATTACCACATAGGAAGCAGGCAAACAGGACAAAACACCAAGACTTGCAACTGCCTAAATATGTAGAAGCGATGGGAGCAGCAACCCAATCAGTTCCTCTGGGGATATTATATTCAAGGCAGAACCCATAGCTCTCATTAGACACTGGGAAAGCAGATTTTTACATCCCAACACAGGCAGGGGTTATTACCAGAACTAAACACACCTTTGGGCAAAGCATACAGACAAATGGCATTCACAGTAGTATACACAATACTGTTCACATGCTGTGTGCTAAGGCAGACAGTAACTCCTCGTGTCTCTAGGAAAAAACTGTCAGCGTACCCTCCTTGTGGAAGAGTGTCAAGACTACTGCTGAGAGAAAAGCACGAGAACACTACCCAGTGAAATACCCAAGGCCGAAGGCCTACAGCGCATCCTAAATTCTTTCCTAGGTCGGGAACAGCTGTAGCTACAGGAGACAAGATTCCAATGCCAAGACCCAATGAAGGGAAGCCCTTATGACAATAGGCAATGATTATGTCCACCTATGAAGCCCACCAAGACCCTTTGATCAAGCTATCAACTCTGCACCATAGCACCTCTCCTTCCTAAGTAGGCTGATGGGGCACAAAAGAACTTGGGAAAATCCTTAGGAATGACAGAGGACTTTCCCAAGGTCCATGACATTTCTTCAGCATTCTTTAAACACATCTTAAAGTCATGCCTGTTTAATTTCATACAGAAATATATGTGTAACAGAGCTACTTTGACAGGTTATTTTTGTTGTGCTTTATCTGTGCTCCTGCAGAGTGTGGGGGGTTGGACTAGATGACCTGCAAGGTCCCTTCCAACTCTAACATTCTATGATTCTAGGATTCGATCTAATTTCCTGTATTTTAACTGGAGATATGATAGAGACAGAGGATACCGTGGATAAGATGATACATTAGTCTATTTTCAGTACCATTCTATGCAAAGTTACGCAGTCTAAACCCAATGAAATTAACGGACTCAGAGTGGAGTACACCTGCATAGGATTGCACTGTTAGACATGTTATGACCGACAGACAACAGTCAGTGGCTGGCTATTATTACAGCATGTTTGCTTTTTTTCATTCCATCTAAAGAAGATTGATTTTTGAAGACAGTCTTGCTTCTCTCCCCACCAATGCTCCCTCAAAGCTGTCGAGTCTTATGAGCAAAAATTCTACTTTGTGAGCTACTGGCCCTAAAGTTGTGAGCAAACAATTTGGCTACTGCATAAATTAGTTTGCTCTGGAGCCCTCCTTCCTGAGCTAAGACAAAAATGTGTGAGTCGGAGGCTAAATAACTGTGAGCTAGCTCACACTAACTCAGCTTAGAGGGAACACTGCTCCCCACTATGGAAGATTTATCCTTAAGTGAAATGAATACATAAAAAATGAATAATTTATCTTTAAAGCTCTTCTGCATGGTTTAAAGACACATAGTTTTATAGCATTTGTATTTATCACTGTAGACTACTTTGAACCAAGAGGGAATGGCATGATATGAAGTGTTTTTTTAACAATAATTAAGTGCACTGTGTACCGACAGATTAAGGATGATTCCTCTTCATTCTAAGAGGCATGCATGATGGCACACAGACTCACCTCTACAATGCTTCGTAAATCCCGCACGTACATACGTTCTGATTCCACAATCTCCAGCACCACACGCTCCAGGTAGCTTAGTTTGGAGTGGGAGACAGCGGAAGCCAGGGAAGGGCTCCTCAGGCCTCGCCAGGTCCCCGAAGAGGCATTGTTGTTGGCATTGTGTAGCAGTCCAGCCTTCAGGGAGGCAGCATCAGCAGGTGTCTGTGTGATGTCATTCCAATCCTCCATAATGCGGCTAACATTGGTTACGTGAACAATCAGTTGCTCCACAGGGTGTGCTGAGGAGTTCAAGCCCGACGAAGCAGGTGCTGGAATCCTGTCATCTCTGCCAGCAGAGGGAGAAGCCAGGAGCCAGGTCAACTCTGTGAAAAACCACAGCTTGTTAAGATACATGGACAATTTATTATGCAAGTTACATCAGATATATAACTGGAGAGAGTGAAAAGTGGATTGATTACAAATGACACATATATTAGTGGGGGTGTTGCATTTCTGCTTAGCATATTTATGCAGCTAACTTATTTTCTATAACTTTTTGCAAGATTCCTATGCAAAACATGAAAATAGAAAATTGGCACTGTAACTGGGGGAGGGGGGGCTATGGTTCAGTGGTAGAGCATCTGCTTGGCATGCAGAAGGTCCCAGGTTTGTTTCCCCAACAAGTCCAGTTAAAAGGATTATGTAGTAGGTGATGTGGGAAACCTCTGCTTAAGACCCTGTACAGTAGCTGTCTGTCTGAGTGTACAATACTGACCTTAATAGACCAATCCTCTGATTCAATATACGTGATCAACAATCAATGATATCATACTTCAGTGTGAAAAGTCCTTATTACAAAGTTCCATGAAGACTCTAGGTGGCCAGTGCACTATTCCGGAGTGCCATTGGGTTTCCTTGATCTTCGTCAGGACCGCTTAAATGGAACCAAAGCTTTCAATAATTAAACAAAACAGTTCAAAAACACTTTAGCCACCTGGAGTCTTGTAATAAGGACTTTTCACACTGAAGTGTGATATGTATTGATGATCACATATTGTGTGCTGTTCCAAACAACTGTACTTTTTGTGGAACTATTGTAGAATATGATTAAAAGTCCTAATATATATTTTGAAGAAATTTTGCGCGGTGCTCATTTTGCTACATTATTATATTTCACCATGGTCCCTATATTCATGGTCTGATTCAATATAAGGCAGCTTCATATGTTCATGTGATTTAAATCAAGATCTTCGTAATAACTCCTTTAAATCATGATTTAAACCACCAAGAAAAGGGACTGACTCAAATCCAATTTCCAACTCTGTTTCCTGAGAAAGCAGGTGTACTAGCCGATTGCTATTAATAATTAATATATATGTACTACTAGGAGTAAGGCCCATTGTGGAAAGAAATACAACGAGCTCTAGAAGGAAGCTCCAGGTGAGTGTCCCGGCTGTAGCTGGTGGGGCAGCAGAGGGAAGGGGGAAATTGAGGGAGGCAAGCCATGTTTCTTTCCTTCTGCTTAGCTATAAGGCAGGGCTGTCTCAAGTCATTTTGCTGCCCCAAGTGGGTAGAATGGGAGGACAGCCTCATGGTAACAGGTATGGTTCCCTCCACCCCTGACTTATGTTGATTTGGGGTTATGCAGTGGCAGCTAAGGTAGAAAAGCACCTCCTCCTATGCCACGTCTTCTGGGTTCCAAGGGTCTGGAAAGCGGTTCCATAGCCAGTTATAGGGTTACCAACTCTGGGTTGGGAAACACCTGTAGATTTGAGGGGTAGAGCCTGGGGAGGGAAGGGGTGCGGAGGGACCTCAGCAGGATATAATGACATACAGTCCACTGGCCAAAACAGCCATTGTCTCCAGGAGAACTGATCTTGGTCATCTGGACATCAGTTGTAATAGCTGGAGATCTCCAGGTGCTGCCTGGAGGTTGGCTTATGTTAATTTGGGGCTATGTGTCACGGGCTGGAGTGCAGGCAGGGCGAGAGAGGGGTAGTCCGGGTCCAGTCCAAGGTCAGGAGCCAAAACACCAGAGTCTAGAGCACGGACCAAGAGCGTTGTCGTCAAAGCCGGGGTCAAGGAACCAAGAATTCAAAGCGGGAAGCAGGAATCAGGAACACGGGCGAGGTGGGTGCAGCGCGTCGTCGAGCTGACTAGTTGCTAACACAAGGGATTGACCGAGAGTGAGGAGCTAAATACCCCTCCGGGCTGTTGTCAATTACCGGCCGGCTCCTCTTAGAACTCAGGGCTGAGAGACCACCTGCTGCACAGGCGCACCTCTCGCCATTGGGATGCCAAATTCCGCCGGCGCTGATCTCGCAAACAGGCCACCGGTGGGGGCGAATCAGGGGGGCTGTTTGACATGCATTGTTTCACCTCAGCTGTTACTGGAGCAGCCTCTACGGCTTCATTGAGGCCAGGTGTAGCTTCTGCCGGAATTGGGAGCTCATCCTCGGTAGTAGTCATGACACTATACAGTGGCAACTAAGGTAGAACACCTCCTCCTATGCCATGTTTTCTGGGTTCCAAGGGTCTGGAAAGTGGTTCCATAGCCAATTACATTGTTGCCAACTCTGGGTTGGGAAATACCTGTAGATTTGAGGGGTAGAGCCTGGGGAGGGCAGGGTTTGGGGTGGGGAAGGACTTCAGCAAGGTATAATGCCATAGAGTCTACTGCCCAAAGCAGCCATTGTCTCCAGGAGAACTGATCTTGGTCATTTAGAGATCAGTTGTAATAGACGGGAAATTTTCTGTAGGGTAAATGATATCCTGTGGCTGGGGAACACAGTGATTTCTGGGAGATCTCCAGGCCCCACAGGGAGATTGACAACTCCAGTGACCGTTTAAGGGAAGATTGGGATATGTATTTTACCTCAGGACACATTCAATTACTCCCAACAGCAACAGCAAACTGTTTAGAATGTTGGAGGTGGGACTCAGACAATGCAGCCAGTGGATAGGGACAGCTTCTGAGTGACACATCATGGAGCCAACTGATTTAGGAGCATGTGGAATGTTCAGAAAGTGCCACCCCACTTCACAATTATATATAAGGAGTGATATGTTTGCAACTAAATAGAGGCATTATAGTACCCAGGAGTACAATCCAAAATTTCAGTTCATACAATCTATGTAGCATGTGCCTTTTGCACTACAGAACTTGTACTGGTTTAAGGAAGCAATTTCAGGCAAGGAGTCATATTATGTGTATGCCCTTATATATATTAGGGCATAAGATCATTGACTTGAAGGCAATGGATTGGATCCTGTGAAGCATGAGCAAAACTGCAACCAAGTGAGACCTCCAAAAAACTGATGCTAGAAGTCACAGTGCCCATGTGGACAAAAATCCATGTAGCTGTTGGGATGGGGGCTGTAGAGGGAAGGGAACAAGGAGAAATGGCAACCATGTTCTTATTTTGCCAGTGGGCGATTTCACTCAGTTCCCTTCACTCAGTTTCCCCTCCTTACCACAGTCCCCAAGTACAGTGATTTTTTTCCTTTATTTAGAAAGAAAATATCATCTTACAGGAGTAACTAACACACCTATAATCTTAATTCAATTTAATTAATAACAGAAGTCATAAGCAATCAAAAGACAGAGAACACTTCCTGTAAAATAGTGAGCTTCATCATTATAGAACCTTCTTTAACTTTCTCCACCCACTCCTGCATATCTGGTGTCATGTTTTGCATCCAATACCAAGCAAAACCAAGTCTCACAGTTGTGATTAAAGAACTGGCAGACATTTCACAGGAAAACTAGATACATAATTCAATAGAAAGATCTCTGGATTTAAAGGGACATTAATCCCTAATCCTCTCCTCAATTTTCCACATATATCAATTCATGGTATGCCTGTAAGATGGGGATCGAAAAACTACCCATGTTCTGTGCAATTTGCCCCCTAATTTTAGGCTTCTTACCTCCACAGATGAATGCATTGATCATTGCTTGTCACACACCCAAAACAGCCCTGGGTATTATTACAGGAATATTTGCCAGCAAATATCACTTTCATTTTGATTGCATTTATGCAGCCCATAATGGAAAGATTAAGAGATTTACAACTATGTGGCATATCTTTAATGTCTGTGATTACTGATTTATAATTACTCTTCCAGACTTCAGAATTACCTCTTCCAATTTTAACTCCTAAATATGTTATATAATAATCATTGAATTGAATATTTGAAAACAAATTTGATGAGGTTATATCAGAAAAACTTCAATTAAGCAATGCAGCTTCTGTTTTCTCTACATTAAGTTTATACCCCACAACCTTGGAAAAAAGGTAAACTATCCTCTTTAATTCCTGAATGGCGCTATCTGGGTTCATCATAAAGACTACAATATCATCTGCATAAAAAATTAATTTAACTTGTTGGGGACCAATTTTAATACCTTTAAACTGCACAGATTCTCTAATCATGGTTGCTAATGATTCCAAAGAGATTAAAAAGTAAGGCAGAAAGTGTGCAATTTGATCTGAGATAACAAGGAGTTACGTAGTGACAACTGCACCATTGATCTAGAATATATGATCTTAGCCCAATCTGTACCAAAACTCACTGCTGATAAACAGCACAATATGTATCTATATTCTACACAACTGAACGCTTTTTCAGCATCAAGGAAGAGAAAAATAGGTTTTAGTCCCTTCTGTTTAACATAATCTGTGAGAATAAAGATTTTTCTGATGTTTAATTACTATGGCTGGCAGCCTAGAATAAAACCAATTTGATCAGCAGCTATATAATTTAGGTATTACAGACTTTGAATAATTAGCTAAGACCATAGTCAAAATTTTGTAATCATAGTTCGCATTTAACAACCTAAGAACTGCTACATATGTCTCACCAACTCTAACGTTAACAGTCTAAGAACTACTATTCTTACCTAAATAACAAACTGAACACTAAAATGGTTTAAACTCATAGTCTGTCAGACTCCTGGGGAAGTTACTCTCAACCACACTGTCTTTGGCAGTGAAAGGCTTTACTGAGATATAAACAAGTTCCAAGACTTAACAGTACTGTGTCAGTTCTGAAGATTTTGGCAGGTACATGCAAAGATATAGGTAATTCAAATATAACCCCTCCTAAGCACCATGCACACGTCACATTCACCCTGCCTAGATCCAGCGTCTCTAACCCCCCTTTCACGTGAGAAATATATGATTCCACTATCTACGAAGCTAGCTGGCACCAGAAGATTCAAGGATGTTCCTCTGTGAATCAAAGAAAGGCTCTTCTTAAGAGTTACGCTCCTACAATAGTGCAGTCACACACTCCACACTCACATTCCCTCCTAAGGAATTCCCCTCCCCCCAGCGTCCATGGCAAACTGAGCAAAGCAAAGCAAGGTTTGACATAGTCAGGACAGGAAAAACATTCCAACTAACTTATACAGGTTTCTCTCAGATCAGAACAAATATTACTAAACAACTAGAGAAAGGCATTGTTTCTGGCCAAGGTCACCGGAAGTCCATGCCTGATGGTAGCACCAGAGGGCTTGCATCTTCTGGTGCCCTCCTTATGGCACTGCACACAGCATGCACTTGTGGTAGGGCCACAGACCACTAGACAGCTGAACAGAGGAGGCCCCAGAAGGGCATCTTCCACTCATCCCCCAGTGCAGCACATCACAGTTCTTGCCGTCTGAGTGGGGATATTCTAGGGCTACCTTCTATTTCTAGGACACTTGGATATGAAAGAAGTTATCTTGCACAGATGCAAGGATGGCCCGCAGTGAATTCTAGCCCTACTGGAAGCTGAAGAAACCCCCCCTGGCCTCAAAACACTTGCCCCACTCCCACCCATTTTGTTATGTGGTTTCCTGCATCAGAAGTTTCAGGAGGTTGTTGGGGGAAAGGAGAGATGGGAAAGATCTATGCCAACTAGAATCTTCCACTCTAATTTCATAAGATCCGATTCTAAGTACCAAAAACATTCCTGAAGCAAAGACTGATATTACATGACTTAACAGTGCAATCCTAAGCATTATTATACCTTTCTAAGCCCACTTACTTATTGTGTCACATTTATAAAGCTTGACTTCAAGTGTCACATATTTTTCTCTGATTTATTCTTTAACACAGAAAACAGGCTTTAGAGTCACAGATTTAATTCATAAAACTAAAAGTACAAATGTCCATATCTGCCACATTAATATACCTGTTTATTGTACAATTAACTTAGAACATCTGATCTTAATTAAAACTAATTTGATCCTTATAACTCCCTTTTACATTTCGCTAATCCTGTAGTCTAAATTTTCTGCCTGTAGCACGAGATACCAACTTCGCTCATGGCAGCCCTGCAAGATTGTGGTTGAGCAGAAATCTGACAAATGGATATATTAACAGGCTTTGCTCATATTAGGAGGAAAGTTAGGTGGTGATGAGGTGGAAAAATGCTGAGATGGCAAAACAGACTTACCACTTCAGACTGGTACATTCCAGATGTGATTGCTTTGTGCATAAAAGAACTAAGCAAACAGAAAACTAGCAAAGCAGGGGGGAAAGTTCTAGCCCATCTCTTTGCTTGCTGTTTGGATTTTCTGTTTACAAGAGTTTTTAACATGGATCCTCAACCTGCAGTCTGAAAATGGCAGTCTGTTCTACGATCTCACTCCTACCTCACTATCTTGCATGCATGCACCAATAAAAATATTTCAGTGTTAATATTTTATATTTGTGAATTATTTTTATGTTGTTTTTACCTTATTGGTTTTAATGGTGTAAGTTGCTATGAGACCCTTTGGGTGAGTGGTGACTAAAAAAAGCAAATAAAATTTAAAAAATGTCAAAAGCTAATCCAAACCACACGATACTGGAGAGAGAATCCTCACAAGCCCAGGGTAACATTCTACCACCAAGCTCCTTAACTAACTCGTCAGCCAAGAGACCAAGGGACAGAGTCTCCAGCCCTACTGGGTCTTCATCAAGAAGTCAGCCCTGCAAGGTGGGATACTTGCAGGTTGAGTTCCAAAAAACAATTACTCCGGCAGCTGTAACCAATAATGGGCTAAAGTACTGGATTCAGATTGAAGCCCCGAAACTCAAGAATACAATATAAGTAATAAGGTTTACTAAAGGAATGTACAGAGATATACAATATAAGAGCAGTGAATAGCAAGGACAAAATAATAAAAAGCGAAGTATTTAACCTAAGGAACTTTTACAAGCATCGGTTCTCTAAACCAAATGTTACCTGACCAGGATCAGTTCAACAGAGTTTCAAAGTACAAAATCCCAGGCAGGTGTTTGGTCAACAAGGCCCTAACCTGGTAACATGATTCTAGTTGACCCATTGCATGTGTTGCTAGCCAGGTGACCTTAACCAATCAGGTACGTTGCAAGCAGGGGTCTTAACCAATTAGGTGTGTTGTCAGCATGAGACCAGGTACTCTGCAGCAGTGCACAGGCCCAAGCAAGCAAGCTACACAGGCCAACACAAAACTATCCAAAATGTCGATTTTAACTAGTGTGGGGACATGTAAAAATATCTACAAGATAGATCTAAATAGTAAAAGCAAGAAAGTGAAAATGTCAGGCAGCTAGAAATTTATTATTTATTTATTTATTATTCGCATTTTTATCCCGCCCTCCCCGGAGGCTCAGGGCGGCTAACAAGGCATGTCGCCACATAAAATAGAAAACAGTACAAAATTTCTTAAAATACATCAACATTAAAACAATCATAGTGCTCCTCTCAACTAAATTCCAATTTACAGTTTCTAAAAAGATGGCCGCCCCCTAGACGTCCCGTTCTCACCCATAATGCAACGATTTCGGGCCTTGATGATACATGCCCCACATCATGATGTCCATATATAGGGCGTAGATGGTAAACTCATGCGATGGTGGTGCATTAGTGGTGGTGGTGGTGGTGGCGGCTCCTATTCAAAAGCCTGGCGGAAGAGCTCCGTCTTGCAGGCCCTGCGGAACTGTGAGAGGTCCCGCAGAGCCCTGATCTCCTCTGGGAGCTCATTCCACCAGATAGGAGCCGCCACCGAAAACGCCCTATTCCTGGTCATGGTTAATCTGATGGACCGGGGACCTGGAACATCCAACAGATGTTGGGTCCCCGACCGTAGTGCCCTTGGGGGAACATGCGGGGCAAGGCGGTCCCTCAGGTAGACTGGTCCCTGACCATATAGGGCTTTAAAGGTAATGACCAGCACTTTGAAGCGAACCCGGTAAGCTATTGGCAACCAGTGCAGCGCTTTCAGCACAGGCTGGATGTGATCTCGTCTAGGGAGATCCATCAACAGCCTGGCCGCAGCATTCTGCACCAGTTGCAGCTTCCGAATTTGCGACAAAGGCAGCCCCATGTAGAGAGCATTACAGTAGTCTAGCCTTGAGGTGACCGTCGCATGGATCACTGTGGCTAGGTCATCCCGGCCAAGGAAGGGGACCAACTGCCGCGCCAGCCGAAGATGGTAAAATGCCGACTTGGCAGTGGCTGCTACCTGGGCCTCCATTGTTAGCGCGGAGTCCAGGAGCACCCCCAAACTCCTAACCTCCGACACCGGCACCAATGGCGCCCCGTCGAAGGTCGGGAGAGGGAGCCCCAACCCTGGACCGATCCGACTCAACCCCAGGACCTCCGTCTTTGCCGGGTTTAATTTCAGCCGACTCAGTCTGAGCCACCCAGCCACGGCCTGTAACGCCCGACTAAGGTCATCAGGAGTGGAATCCGACCATTTTGTAACAATTTTCTTTTACAATAGTACATACAGATAGTTTCATAGACTTTTTCCACAAATATTCCCATGTTTCTATAATGCCTGCAGCTGTGTTGCCACCGCTCTCTCTATCAATTTGCCCAAATAGGGCAAATTGGACACCGGCCGATAGTTGGCCAATTCAGCCGGGTCTAAAGATGGCTTTTTTAAGAGAGGGCGGACCATCGCTTCCTTGAGTGCCCCGGGGAATCGTCCTTCTAAGAGAGACTTGTTAATAATCTCCCGCAGGGCACCTCGAAACCCCTCGCGACCCATCTTAATGAGCCAAGAGGGGCACGGGTCAAGGTCACATGTGGTTGGGCGCACTACCGCAAGCAATCTGTCAACTTCTTCCAGGCTGAGTGGGCAGAAACTCACTAAACCCGGCTCCAAAGACGTGCAAGGGGCCTCAAGTTCACTTACTGTATCAATTGTAGCGGGGAGGTCACGTCGGAGCGCCAAGACTTTCTCTGCAAAATAGCTCGCAAATGCCTCACAGCCGATGTCCAATTCCCTCACATTTTGCCTGCCCTGTGGCAGAGTTGTCAATGACCGAATCACACTAAATAATTGTGCCGGGCGTGAGCTAGCAGATGCAATCCTGGCCGCAAAGAACTCCCTCTTTGTGGCCTTGACTGCCACCTCATAGGCCTTCATAAACGTCCTATAAGATGCTCTTGACGCCTCGTCGCGAGCGCGACGCCACCGTCTCTCTAGTCGTCTCATCAAGTGTATTCTCACTGGTGAACTAGGTTTTCTGCCAGTGATTTCTTGCGGCTAAAACAAATATATCCAACCCTAGACTGCATGCAGTTTGCAAAAAAGCCTGCGTCAGGACACCAGGGCTTTTCATATGAGCAGCATCGTATACCTGAGAAAAGGCCGGGACTGTCAGCTACGCTGCCATATTGTTTATAGCTGCAGGTTCACATGCATGACCTGTGTACCAGTGGATGCCAGATTCCTTTCCCTGCTTCTGCCTTCGTTATCTCTGACCTTGTAGACTTGCCTATGTAGTGTCTCCCAATTAATCAACCGTGAGACTAGTTCGTTTCCCAGGCTCGGCTCTAACTGTTCTGGGGTTTCCTTCCCACCCGCAGAAGTCAGGCCGATTGGCCCACCGGTGGTGGTGGGGGCTGGTTTGACTGCATTATATCTCTTGATGCCTGCCATGTATTAGTTATTCCTAACAGCGAACACATGTTCCTGCAACCATAGTACTAACAATAAAGTATAACCTTCTTGGAAGCATGTGCTCCGTTGTTTGACTGTGGGTCCTGACAGGGGCCTGCTGTGAAGGGCACCAGCCAGCAGCTCCGAAAGCCTTTGGCGCAAAACTCAGTGAGACCTTCCTCCTCCCTCTTCTATTTGACTGTGACCATAATCAACCCAGGGTGGGGGGGGGACACATATCAGGGTCAGAGCCCTAATTGATTTGGGGTGTACCCAGGACTTAATCAGCCCTGCCATAGTCACAGGCTTAGGGGCAAAAGTACATAAGTTGCAGGAACACATAGTATTTTCCCAGATGGACAGGACACCCATGAGGGGGAAGGCCTGCCAGTACCGCACTGTCCATTTGCCAGTGGGGGTGGCCTCTCATTGGGAGCTACACTCTTTTGTAGTAAATCCCTCTGCGAAGTTTTCTATGGTGCTTGGGAGCTCGTGGCTTCAGGCCCATGACCCGCATGTCCAGTGGAGTGCAGGGACTTTCACATTCCTAGATCCCCAATGCAAGGAGCGTCTCTGGAACACTGACTGGGAGAAAACCCTCACCCCATGGCTGAGCGCGTGTGCCTGGAGAGGGAAGAGTTAAATCTAATCCGGCCTGAATACCGGGACTTGGCCAGGGTTTTTGAGGAGGAGGCAGACGAATTACCCCGTCATCGTAAAACTGACTGTGCAATTGAAATATTACTGAGACATAAGATGCCCAAGGGAAAATCTACTCCATGACCCCAACAGAGAAGGAGGAACTATGAAGGTTCATTAATAAAAACCTGGCCTGGGGGTTCATCCGGCCAGTGGCTTCCCCTTTTGTGGCACCAGTGTTTTTCCGCAAGAAGAAAGATGGGGGGTTGAAGCTGTGCACAGACTATAGGGGGTTGAATGCAGTGTCTACGTTGAATGCCCACCCCCTCCTCTTAATCAAAGAGTTGCTAGCTGAGGCCTCCTGGGGCCGGATCCTTACCAAACTAGATTTATGCCTATTTCCAAGTGCACATCAGAGATGGGGGTGAGCATTAAACAGCATTCAATACCCCATTGGGACAATGTGAGTACCTAGTGATGCCATTGGGCGGGCTGGAGCACCTGGGGTGTTTATGAACTCAACGAAGTGTTGTACAAGCACCTGTATAAGGGGGTCCTGGTTGATCTAGATGATATCTTAATTTATTCACAAGATAAGGAGTCACATGTCAAGTTGCTGACAGACGTCCTGAAAACCCTCTATGAGAACCAACTATTTGCCAAACTTTCCAAGTGCAAGTTCCACAGAGAGGAGCTGGATTCCTAGGGTACCGCATCTTCCGGAAAGGGCTGGGCATGGACCCAAAGAAAATCCAGGATGTGGTGGGATGGGAGCCCCCACAGACCTGGCACCAACTGCAATCTTTTTTGGGGTTCACCAATTCCTACCGCCCATTCATCCCCAATTGCACCCAGGTCACCCTTCCCCTCACTGACCTCCTGAAAACGAAAGGGAAGGGCCCCAACAATCAGAAACTGAATAGCCACTTGCCATGGTCCCTGAGTGCTAGCAAGTGTTTCAGCGTTTAAAGACCTTGCTCACATCAGAACCCATTTTGCACCAACCCGATGAAACTAAGCAGTTCATGGTGCAGGGGACATTTCAGATGTGGCCATGGGGGGTGCAATCTTACAGAGGGGGGAGGATGGGAATCCAAAAAGTTCTCAAGCACTGAGAGGAACTGGGCAGTGTGGGATAAAGAGGCAGCTGCCATTAAGTTGGCACTAACGACCTGGAGGCATTGGCTGGAGGGGGCCTGGATCCCTTTCGAGGTTTGGACCAATCATAAAAACTTGGAAGCACTCAAAACCCCTCAGCACCTAAATGCCAAACAGTTAAGATGGGCAGAGTTTTTCTAAGTTTCGTTTCACCCTCAAACACTTTCCTGGGAAGTCGAATTTCCTGGCTGATGCCCTGTCCCACCTCCTACAAAACACAAGCCAGCATGAGGAGGTGGTGGATACAATGTTCACGCCTACCCAGTTAGGAGGGGTGGTGATGACATGCAGCAAGGAGAAAGGGGTGGAGCCCTGGGCCACAAAATTCAAGTCCACGCTGACTGACGCTGATAAAGCAGACATTGAGAGGGAAGGAACTTTGATGTAGAGAGAGGATGGCTGTTGGTACTGCCAAAATAAACTGTTTGTTCCAGAATCCCTAAGGGGGAAAAGTCTGTCAATGGGGCATGATAATAAACGGGCTGGGCACTTTGGATATTTAAAGACCCTGAATCTTATTCAGAGACAATTCTGGTAGTCCCGCATGCGAGGGGACATTTCGAAGTATGTAGCCTCTTGTCAAACCTGTCTGATGGGCAAGAAATGGGTGGTAAAGCCCCCAGGACTGTTGCAGCCACTAGAAACCCCAGATCTGCCTTGGTCCGTCATCTTCATGGATTTTATCACAGACTTGCCTCTGAGCTATGGAAAGCCTGTGGTGTGGGTGGTGGTTGACCTATTTTCCAAATAAGCACGTTTCATCCCATGTAAGCAATTGCCAGCCGCCCAGAAATTGGCCCAATTGTTCATACAACATATAGTTAGGCTCCATGCTTCACCACACAAGGTAATTTTGGACCGGGGCTCACAGTTCGTGGCCACATTTTGCAAGGAGTTATTAAACCTGCTGTGAGTGGAGCAAGGACTAAGCAGTGCTTACCACCCAGAAACCAATGGGCAAACGGAGAGAACAAATCAAGTGCTTAGAACAATTTTGAGATGTTTTGTAAACCACCGGCAAAATGATGGGGCGGACCTGCTCTCGTCTGCAGAGTATAGCTATAACAAATCAGTGCACAGCTCCATAGGCATGTCTTTGTTTAAAGCTGTGCATGGCTACGAAGGGGGACCCCTCCCCACCCTGAACTCTGAGGACCTGAAGCCGGGGGATGCATAAACATGGTGGGCTAAGATGACCCAAGGGTGGTCAACCCTCCAACAGGCTCTAACCAAAGCAAAAGAGGATTACAAGCGTCATGCTGACAAAGGGAGGGCCCCCGAATGGGAAATACAGCCAGGAGACTCAGTGTTTTGTTGTTCAGTCGCACAGTCGAGTCCGACTCTTCGCGACCCCATGGACCAGATCCCGCCAGGCCCTCCTGTCTTCCTCTGTCCTCTGAAGTTTGCTCAGTTTCATATTCGTTGCATCGATGACACTGTCCAACCATCTCATCCTTTGCCGTCCCTGTCTTCTTTGACCTTCAATCTTTCCCAGCATCAGGGTCTTCTCCAGTGAGTGCTCCCTTCTCATTTGGTGGCCAGTACATTTCCACTAATAACCCCAAGGGGCTGCAACCGGGAAAAAAGTTAGGGTGGAAATACGTGGGACCATATGTTGTAGGTATGTAGGGCTACCTTTCAGCTATGCTCCTGCAGAGTTCAGGGGGTTGGACTAGATGATGGGAAGTGGTTAGGTCACGCCTCTGCTCGCTCGGATAGGCTATGCAAATACTTATGTAGCGTGGCTCCTATTGGAGGGACCGAGGCTGACCTCTCCAGTTCTGTCCAAGCCCTGTTCATTTATCTGTTCTTTTCTCTCTCTGTTCATTTTCTTTTCTTTTTCTTTCTTTTCTTTTTGCATGAATCTGCAGTCATTGTCCAACGTGCCACCCTTGGCTTGATTTGATGTAGTGGTTCTAGGGTGGGATGTGGATGACTTCTCCCCCACTGAAGAGAAAGAACCTTCAGGTAAGGTCCAATGTAACATTCTCCTTCAATGGGGGGAAGTCATCCAGGAAGTGGTTAGCTGTACCCAAGCTGTTTCTTTATAATATTATTTATGCCTCCAATACTTCTTTTAACACTCTTCTGCCAAAGGCTGCCTCGGCGGAGGCTGCCTGATCTATTCTGTTATGCCTCACAAATGTGGAAAAAGAGGCCCAGGTAGCTGCTCTGCAGATTTCTTCCACTATTGCTCGTGCGGAAAAGGCCGCCATTGCCGCTGCTGCTCTTGTGCAGTACGCAGTCACCTGACCTGGTGGTGCAAATCCTTGCACCTCATAGGCCTTGGCTATACATTGTCTAATCCAGTAGGCCACTGTGGTCTTTGAGACCCTCTTTCCCTGGTTAGGGGCACCGTGTGATACAAACAGTGAGTCTGACCTTCGAAACAGCGCTGTCCTGTCTTGGTATATACGGAGCACATTCCATACATCCAGTTTGTGCCAGGTCTTCTCATTAGGGTGCTTCGGATTGGGGCAGAACAAGGGTAACATAATCGGCTGGTTGAGGTGGAAGGCGGAGTTCACCTTGGGAAGGAAGAATGAATCCATCCTCAATGATACCGACTCTTTTTGGAATATGCACAGTGCTGCTAATTTGGAAACCCTCCTGGCCAAGGTCACACCAATGAGAAAGGCCACCTTCCTTGATAGGAGACGCAGCTCTGTAGTCTTCATTGGCTCAAATTGTGGTTTAGTCAATGCGCACAGCACCTTGGAGAGGCTCCATGTCGGGAACCTGGAGCCAATTGGTTTACTCCTAACAGGAACTTCTTCACATACTTGCTTGTGGATACGTTCCCCCATGCCTTGTGTCCTAGGCATGCTTGGATGGCTGCCACTTGTCATTTCAATGTATTTGGCCTAAGGCCCATCTTCCATCCCTCGGACAAGAAAGAGTACCACATCCTTGTCTGTTGCTCATAGTGGTTGTATTCCCTTGTTGGAAGCCCATTTGGAAAATGTCTTCCATGTGTGACTGTAGATGCACCGGGTTGATGGCCTCCATTCCTGCAACATAATCTCCACTACATCTCTGGGAAAACCCCAAGCCTCTAATCGTGTGTGTTCAATTTCCATGCAGTCAACTGCAACCATGCTGGATCTGGGTGGAGGACATTTGTACATTTGTTCCACGGCCTCATGGAGGACATTTGTACCAGATCCGAGAACCATGACCTTCTTGGCCAGTGGGGGACCACGAACACCACTTCTGCCTTGTCCCTTCTGATTCTGTTCAGTGTCCATCCTATTAGTGCTGTGGGATGGAAGGCGTACAGGAGACCTTCCGGCCACGGGTGAGACAGTGCGTCGACTCCTTCCGCTGCTGGTTCCTGGTATCTGGACAGGAACCGCTCGACCTGATGGTTCTTTGAGCTTGCTAGCAGGTCCATTATGGGGGTCCCGAATCTTTGCGCTATTTGGGTGAAAACTTCCTTGTTCAAGGCCCATTCTCCCGGGTCCAGGTCCTCTCTGCTCAGTCAGTCTGCCTGGAGGTTGGACAGAACCTTCAGCTGTTCTGCCTTGATGCTTGCAAGATTTTTCTCTGCCCACCGAAGCGTACTCCTGGCTTCCATGAAGAGGGACTTTGATCTGGTGCCTCCCTGTCCGTTGATGTGTGCCTTTGTTGTCATGTTGTCAGTGCGTATCAGCACGTGGCGATTCTTTACCTGTTTTTCAAAGGCCTTCAATGCCATCTTGACTGCTCGTAGCTCCAGCCAGTTGATGTTGTGAGCTGCCTCCATTGTAGTCCATCTGCCTTGTGCCACGTGGTGCCCACAGTGGGTGCCCCAGCCCCTCTTGCTTGCATCTGTCATTATTATAAGTTGCTAAGGATGGAGGAAGCTGATGGTCTTGTTCAAGTTCGATGATGTTGCCCACCATTCTAACTCCCTCCTGAGCCCTTCTGTCATCTCTACCGGGATGTGTTTCTTCCGGGCAATGTCCCTTTGGAAGAGAGAAGAACCCACTGCAAGGTATCATGTCTATTGTTGATATCATTAGGCCCTGCAGGGCTGCCAGGTGAATCAGGTCCGCTTGATTCTTGGACCTGACACTCTGCACACAGTCTCAAATCTTTAGCTGCTTTTCCTCTGGTAGAGAGACCGTGGCCCACTTCATGTTCAGTGTGGCACCCAGGTGCACGAGATCCTGTGTAGGAATGAAATGGCTCTTCTCTTCGTTGACGAGGAATCCATGCACGCACAGAACTTCCGCTGCCCTCTGTGTGTTGCACATCGCCTTCTCGTAGTCCTCCGCCCGTATCAGAACATCATCCAAAAATGGGTACATGTGTATCCCCTCCAGGTGCAGTGATGCCACCAGAGTAACCATGACCTTGGTAAAGACTCTGGGTGCTGAGGACAGGCCAAAGGGCAATGCCTTGTACTAGAAATGCTGCTCCTGGAAGCAGAATCACAGGAATTGCCTGGAGTCTGGGTTCACAGGGATATGCAAGTGGTCTGGGGAAGTCAGCATGGTTTTGTTCCCAACAGATCTTGTCAGACCAACCTGGTTTCCTTCTTTGATCGTGTGACAAGCTTACTGGATCGTGGGAACTCTGTTGATGTGATTTACCTGGATTTCAGTGAAGCTTTTGATAAGGTTCCCTATGACATTCAGATGGGCAAACTGGAAGACTGTGGACTGGACTATAGGACAGTTTGGTGGATAGGGAACTGGTTAGAGGACCACACCCAAAGAGTGGTGGTCAGTGGCATTTCATCAGATTGGAGGGAGGTGTTCAGCGGGGTGCCGCAAGGCTGAGTTTTGGGCCCGGTACTTTTCTATATTTTTATCAATGATCTGGATGAAGGGGTAGAAGGGCTATTCATTAAATCCGCTGATGATACCAAATTGGGAGTAGTAGTCAACACCCAAGAAGATAGAGTTAAAATTCAATAAGACATGAATGCTCTGGAGAAGTGGGCAGTTGCAAACATAGTTCCCTGTAGCGTGCATTTGTGCACAATCCCGCAGGGATTTCTCCTAGTGGATGCACAGCTTCTCCTCCTCTATGCATGGGAGATTCCTTCAGTGAGTGCGAGAGGCGGGATGTGCATGTGTGCAAGGAGGTGCA
The DNA here is from genome assembly GCF_001447785.1 of Gekko japonicus. Taxonomy (NCBI): domain Eukaryota; kingdom Metazoa; phylum Chordata; class Lepidosauria; order Squamata; family Gekkonidae; genus Gekko; species Gekko japonicus. The sequence goes on from NW_015168058.1 coordinate 313,418, forward strand.
GTGCGCGGGCCTGGCAGGGGCCACGTAGTCAAGTACGAGCCAGGGGTGTCTTCCTTGCTTGCGCTCTCCTTCCCGGGCAGCTGGGCCTCGTTGTGTGCGTGGGGGCACCACGAGTGGAACAATGCCGGGGCTCTGCCTCCTTCCCTCCCTCTGCTTTCCTCTCACGCTCTCGAATGCCAGCCAGGGGCTTCCTCCTTCCTTGTGTTCTCCTTCTCGGGCGGGGGCGCTGCGATCGGAGCAAGGGCGAGCCTCTGGCTCCCTTCCTCATCGGCCTCTCCTCCCTCCGCTGCTGGCCGGGCAGAGCCGAGCACCGTACCTCTCACACTCTCCCCTCAGGGCCGGCTGAGCCAGCCCGCTGCCCCCACCTCCTGCCTTGCAGCCGCCGCCGCATGTTAGGCCAGTTGGTGCTGCCCAGACCCGCAGCTGTGGGAAGGATGATATCAAGCTTCCCTCTCACCCTTCCTGGGTTCTTCTTGCCCCAGTTGGGCTCCTTCCCCAGCAACGGGGGTCCCCTCATCAATGTGTTGGACCATCTCCTCTCCTGGTAGTTTATCTCGTCAGTCCATCCCCCCCTCCTTATATTCTTGGTGCTTGGGGGGGCAACAGTGGGAGGGCTTCCTGGCCCTGCTGGCAGACCTCCTGATGGCACCTGGTATTTTTGGCCACCGTGTGACTGAGTGTTGGACTGGAGGGGATATTGGCCTGATCCAGCACTGGCTCCTCTTATGTTCACACACACCTAAGCAGCAAAGGCCCAAAGGAAGTCAAGCGGGTTCCCTTACTTGCTTTTCAGCAGGCCGCTGCGTGCCAGGCCCGCCCCCAAATCCAGCACATGATTTGCTGCTGCCTTTCCAAGGGTAAGAGGGAAACTTTTTGTGCTCTTATGTACATTCACTGTTTTTAAAGACAACATACTGCCTTTTTCTTTCCCAAGGACAGAATCAGATACGGGATCCTAGAACCACCGATACTGTCCCTATGCAGTGTTACCCCCCCCCCCACTTAAAAACTAGTATTACATTTGGAATCTTTATTTAGACCATTCACGCAGTTATATACTAAATAAGGAATGGGGATCAAGGAACCAATTTCTGGTGGCCTTTTAAATGGAATTTGACTTAATTCCGTTTCCACTTGTAATGTTTAAGGTCTAAATCTTTCCTAAAACATGCTCTAAAAGAATACATTTCAAGGTTATGGTAGTACAAAAAAACTAAAGCATACGATAGTGAAATGAAATATTAAAAGCAAATATAAGTAAAGTTGTACATATGACTTGTATTAAGCTAGTAGTTTATATTTAATGTTTGTATGTTTTGTATGTATTAGTCTTAAAATATAGTTTAAATATAATTTAAAAGAATCTATTCTGAGATTTTTACAAGGTTGTGGAAGTAATCTAAAAAAACTAATTTACATGATAGTCAAATTTAGACTCGTTCACAAGTAGACTCGCTCACAACTTTAATGCTACTAGAATTTCTGCTCACAACACTGTGGAGCTTAGAGGGAATATTGGTTGCAAACAGGATGCAATTCAACAAAGATAAATGCACAGTATTACATCTGGGCCACAAAAATGTCAAGCACAAATACTGGATGGGGGATAACATTTCTGGGGTATGCGAAAGAGATCTTGGGGTAAGGGTAGACTGTAAACTAAATATGAGCAGTCAGTGTGATGCGGTGGCAAAAAAGGCTAATTCAGTCGGGTTGTATTAAAAGGGCCATAGCATCGAAATTGCAGGAGGTCCTAGCCCCTCTGGTCAGGCCGCACCTGGAGTACTATGTGCAGTTCTTGAGGCCTCACTTCAAAAAGGATGTGGACAAAATTGAGAGGGTGCAGAAGAGAGCGATGAGGTTGATCAGGGGTCTGGAGGCTCAGCCCTACGAGGAAAGGCTAAGGGCCCTGGGAATGTTTAGTTTGGCGAAAAGGAAAATTGAGGGGGGGACATGATCGCTCTCTTTAAATATTTGAAAGGCTGCCATTTGGAGGAGGGCAAGGAGCTGTTCCAGTTGGCAGCAGAGGAGAGGACCCAGATCAATGGGTTTCAATTACATGCAGAAAGGAATCGGCTGGATATTAGGAAAAGCGTTTTCACGGTCAGAGTGGTTCAGAGGTGGAATCAGCTGCCGAGGGAGGTGGTGTGCTCCCCTTCACTGACAGCTTTCAAGAAGAGGCTGGACGAATATTTGTCAGAGATGCTTTAGGCTGGTCCTGCATTGGGCAGGGGGTTGGACTAGATGGCCTGTATGGCCCCTTCCAACACTATGATTCTATGATTCTAAGTTTAGACAATTGTTTTCCTGACCACAAGGAGGATTAATATACTATGACAAAGCTCCAGCATGCCAATGTCAAGAAGAGTGGTGGTAAATATATTGTGAGTTTTAAAAAGCCACTGAACAAGCATGCTCATGTTCACACAACAAGTTCTGCATATGGTACCTCTTAGATACGAGACTCGAGGCAGCAGGTGAACAGTGATAACAGCTTTATCGAACACGAAGTCAGAAGAACCAGAACGAGACAAACAATGGAGCAACAGACTCCTTTTTAAACAGTCCGGGCTTGGCAAGCCATGCCCACATGTCAGATAAGATCCAATCAAATGCAGTACATAAAGACCAATCACTTTGCTTCCCTCCAGAACTTCCCTTGTTCTGATAGGCCGGTTTACAATACCTTTGTCAGACTCAAGCTCATACATTCATACATTCTATTTCATACACAACAGTACCCTCAGGAAGACCTGAACAAACAGTTAATGCTTCCATACAGCAAACTGCAGAAACTGCAGAACACAGTTGCCAGTCCCAGTTTTATTGGCACTAGCAAAACAGGCTCAAGAGCAAAGAGGTTTATAGTGTTATAGTGTTCAGAGAATGGGCGATCCATGATTTGGGTTTGGATATACAATGTTCAGGTTGTTATTTTTCAGGCTACACATCACACCTGGATCTCCCTTTTCTTTTGAATGGAAATATAATGCTCACATTCCCAAATTATATCTGAGGAGACAGAGATTAGTGAACCATTAAACAATATTTAAACAGGGAACTCAACCAATTAACAACAAATAAAAAAATAAATCTGACCCCAAACTATTCAAATCATCACAACAGGAACGGTTTCTATAGCTAGCTGAAGAGAAGACTCTGTCACTGAAAGTTCCTTTTAATCTGCCTTGTAACTCCAAGAGTGCAGTCAGACGGCATGCTGAGAGTGGGTTAAACTGCTCCGGTTCTAACCAGATTATATTTGATCTGGATAATCTCGATCACACTTACCTCCCTTATCCCGCCTCACCGCGCAGTCACATTGCTCCCCAGCGTCTACACTACCGACGCGTGGGAGTGTGTATCGGCGGGTTTTTTAATTTTTTCTCAGTTTGCACATGCGCAGAAGCGCCCCTCCGTAGAATGGGGGGGAACTATCATGGCGCATGCGCAGAACCACCAGGGCAAATCAATCCAACCCTTCCAACAAAAGACTTCCCTTTAAAAGTTTGACCCGAAAATGGCCTCCGTGAGATCCCGAACTCATCTAAACTCTAAAACGTGACCGTTTAAATGTCAGTTCTAAACACGGTAGTGGCGCTCTGCCTATGAGCACACCGTCAACGCATTTAAAAAGTGGCAGGCGAAAAGCGGAAGCCTCGGGCAGCTTTCAAGCGGGGAGGGGGTTTAAACCGGAAGTGGCTTGACACCGGAGGAGCGATCACACAGGGGGAAAGTGCAGCTTTAAACTGAAGAGCTGAGAAAACACCACTTTGGGACCTGGTAACAAAATACTCAGGGTTAAAGCAGTTTTGAGCCGGAAACCAATGGCTGGGGATGGGAGGCAGATGTTGACTGTGTGATCGTGCATATAAAATCCGTTGCTGAAGTGACAACACCAGATCAAACGGCACGTCTGAACGCACCCCAAGTCTGCTTTATTCTAACACTTTCGCCTCTTTCTCTTCCTTCTCTGTCTCAGGTATCTTTTGCGTCTTCTCCCTCTCCAACTGTCACCAACCAACACTTTTCCCCTTGCCCTCTCCTATCATTCCATGCCCCCCTTCAATTGCTCTGTATTCTATGTCTTAGCAGAAATAAGCATTACATATTCCCCACACACACCTCTGTGGATTCTTTGGTGACTCTGACTGAGGGTTAACCTTTGTTTCATTCCTGATACCCTTGCCTGGAATCCTACGCTGTTCCCGCAGGGCTCTCTCACCCTCCTTTTGTAACTGTTTGAACTGCTGTCTCCACCTATCTGCATCATCCTAACTCCTCTGTAGGTCACCAAGTGTTTGCATGACCTGCTGGGTCTGTCACCAATGGGCGTGAACCGAAGATGAAGTTTCCCACTCTCTGAAAGGCATGCTCATCACTACATGTCCTGGGCTGGCGATGCTGTACTAGATCAAGTGAGTGTGACATGGCTGACTTGTTTTCTTACTCATTCCCTGGCACCTTTTCAGTCTTGTTCCCCTGGCTACAAAGTAATAGTGCTGCTTTCTGACCTCTGCTTCCTCTTTTTTTGCCCCCCCCTTTCCATGGTATCTGTACAGCCATATTCCTGAGGCTTTAACTCTATTCTCTTATTCCCTGCTCCCGCTGAAAAGTGACTACTGCTTGCTGGGGCATGACTTCATATGGAGCACCAAGTCATTACGGGAAGCGGGCTTTACCTCAGCCATGCTGAACTGACTCTGGAGAGCATCCTTTCCCTCCTTTAATTCCCTTTCTCCTTATGCTGACTTCCAGATCCTGTTGAGAGTGTATACTGGGGGGGACACCAACCCCACAGGCTTGAGAAACCCTGGACCACTCCTCAGGGTGATCTTTCTACACCGTAGACATTCTTGGATTCTCTGGAGCAGCAGAATAGCTAGGATATTAAGGTCCCGGGGGGTGTAAAAAAAACACTATTTTTTCCCTCAGTCTTCTTTGCTGTCAACTAGTGTATAAAGTACAAAAATTATAAACACCTAAATGCAAATCCTTTTTCGCTACACAGTTTACTGTATGAAGAACAAATTTCACCTTATACAAAATATACTACTAATATAACTAAATTCTTCTCGGCATATTTAATGCCATACGCAAAAAGGAACAGACCTTATGCCTTTTGGTTGGTTAACTTTTAGTAACCTAAACTAGTTGGATCGTTGTCTCTGTTGCTTTGAGCTGCTTGACTCTATTAACCGGCTCTCCTTACCGCAGAGCTCTGAGGCAGTCAAAATTGGACTCACAGCACCCCTAGCGGCAGATGAGGAAAAGCAAACATACAGGCAGACCCATTACCAAGTTGTTGCTGCTGTTCCAATCAGAAAGTGGGTTAAAATACCAATGTAATGGTTGTATATTTGTGAAAATATAAATAAACCTGTTAAAAAAAAGAAAGAAAGTGGGTTAAATAAGTAACCCAAGTACAATACCAGTAGATAGCAAAAGCTTGTAGGAATCAACAGTGAGGTAGGAACACAGAAACCCCAGCTGTGGGGCGATCACCCCACTGTGCCCTAGAGTTTTGAGGCCTGAATCCAGGCTCACCCCTTGCATGAAGCTCTGTTGATCTGTTCTGCATTTACTTGCTCTAAGTCCCATTTTGTCACTTTTCCTTCAGATGGGATTGCCAAATCTATCAGCAAAACCAACAATCTCTTCCACTGTGCTACGACCATGCCTATATTCTCCAAATGCTACCAATTCCAGCTTCAGAGTTAATATCATGTTTTGGATGTACTGCTTTAGCAACCTTTCATTTAGCTTCCCCATCAATCCATTCCTTAAAAGTATTTTCCAACTGGATTAACAGTCTAATCTCTTTTTCATCTATGCAGAATTTTAAACACCAGACCCTGACTGCCACACACTTATATGGTTAATCATACATTTCATAAGACAGCCCCATGAAATGACCAATTTGGCCTACTCTAAAGGGATATGGCTCTCTCTTTAACATAGTTTCTTCATTTCACCAAAGGAGCAATTTTAGCTTATTTTACTCAGCAGCATCATATACGCCTTCCACAATTCTCAGTTGTTCAAATGCTCTTAAAGTGTTCTGAATCCCCATCTTTGTAGGGTCATGAGTTTTGGTATACCTTTTCTGGTTCAGCCAGGGAGTGCATATGAAACATGAACCAACATCTTCTGAAGATGTTTCATTATTGCCTTTTCAATTTTTAGGTCACTTTCCTTTTCACTGCTTCTTTCCACTGGACTATTAGAATCTTTGTTTTTTGACCCTCTGGCAATTGATGCAATCTAACCACAGATTGTTCTTGTAAATTCCTAAAATATCACAGCATTTCTCCTGAAATTTTCTCCTGAAAGTTGTATTTATATAGTTTATTTGTAGTCTACCTTTTATGCTGAGGTTTAAGAGATGAAAATAGGTCAGCAGAGTATGCAATCATCACTATTGGGTCTATGATTAATCTCTGCGTTATGGAGCCATAATATCTGTAAGACCCTTGCTCTCTTCTTTGGATTCCTGAATTCTGTCTGTGATCCCAGATATAATGCCCATGATTCTAAGTTACAGTTTAGGAAAGACACAATGGCAAGCCATCTTGCATCCTAAACTGAATTATAGCCCTTGATGTAAGACATCCTGAGCCCTGGTTCAGGGAAGCGCGACCTAGCAAATTGAATGAAGTAAAATAAATAAATAAATAAACTTTAATGGACTTAGAAGGGTGCAACTCTGCCTAGGATTGTACTGTGAGTGCACATTTAATAATATTTACCAGGGAACACAGCCAATTAACCTGAACAATGAAAAACCAAACAAAAATAAATGAGGCCAACCCTAAACCATTCATGGTTGATGACAACAGTGTCAGTTTCTCAATCGTCTCAGTCACAGAAAGTTCCTTTCAGTATCAGTTTTGTCATATATTCACTTTCTCTCTTTTTTCCGATTTCGGATTTACTTTTGTAAATTTCCTAATACAGAGATGGGAAGGAACGACTGGCATATTACTTCCATGATGCAGTCACTCCGTTGCTGCTCATCAGTTGCTGGGCTCAAATCAAGATACTGAAGTGACCATCATATACAAAGCTCTTCATGGCCTTGTTCCTTCATACCTGTGGGAACACCTCTCCCCTACGGTCCATCATGACAGCTTTGCTTATGGGAGCAGGACCTCCTACGAGTGCCAAGCTGCTAATCGGCAAAATAAACAACTGCTCATACACGTGCATCATCTGTTGTGACCCCCACCTTATGGAATGGCCTTCCTGATGAGGTCAGGGAGATTCCCATCCTTCTGGCTTTCCACAGAACTATGCAAAACTGAATTACTCAGGAGAGCTTTCCCACCCACCCCAAGGAAATTCGGGTGTCCTGGAACAACATGTTTCAGAAAAATGCTTTGATAAAGATATCGGACTGTGGATTATACTACTGTTTATAATACATACTCTTGGTTGTAGTGAGTATGATCCTACTATGAATTTTCTGCATAATTTAACATGTCATGTCAGTGCTTGAGCTTTGTTTCAGGTCCGTTTTCAGATTTATATAAGCCAAACCTTATTGCTTTGTTTATTGGTTGTCCCACCCTGTTGACTGTGTTTGACTTGCTTGAGAAATCTGCCTAAGTTGAGACTCAGTGAGAAAGGTAGAGTATAAATAAGGTGGTTGTTATTATTATTATTGTTATTATTGTTGTTGTTGTTGTTATTAATCATAATACTAATAACAATAGACAAGTGCTCAGAAGGTGGATAATTCTAATTGTATGCAAAAAAAATCTAGAATATGAATTGCTGTGTGCAGAAAAGAACATTAAAGATTTGCATCAAGCACTAAAGTACCATCATACGTTGGATAACAAATTTATATAAAACCAGCACTTTATCTTCTAGGGAAAAACTAATAAAACTCTACCTTACTGCTATATCTAGTCTAGGATCAAACATACCATTAAAATCCTATATTGATATGATCATATGTAAAGCAATCCATTATGGATAAGAAACAGGTTTTCTAGCTGTGGTTCCTGATCTTGAAGTGGTACATAAATACAGGCTAGAGTAATTTAGTTTATCATTAATTAAACCCTTTAGAGAAAGGTGTGGGCATCATTAACCTGCTGTAGAAATTAAAAGCATATTTCAATCATTGTTCCTTTTGTTTTTGAGTTGGTCTCTAAATATTTATTTTAAAATTTTGGTGGATTGGATTCTGTGATGTACTACCACTCAGTGAGGAGCATTCCTCATTTAGCAGAAGAAAATCTCAGGATCTAATACAATATCCCTTTTAAATATCAGACAATTGAATATTTACCATGAAGGGTCCTTCTCCTCTGAGGAAAGGAGGACATCTTGATAGTGTGATTCCCACCATCCAATCAAGAGAGGCGGGAACTAATTTTCAGCTTCCTGTCTTTAGCTTCGTGGGAGTCACCTTCTCCAGTTTGGCGACCCCATCAGCAGTTTAGACTAAGCTATTACCTCTACAATAGGGGGGGGAAACACCCAGAACAGCAGCAGATATATGAGGTGAGTGAACAAAGGCTGAGACCAGAAAAAAAATCTGCTTAACTGACTTCCTGATTATGACTTTAGGAATTATGACTTTTGCTCAGAGGAGAAGAACTCTTCACGGTAAGTACCCAATGATCCATTCTCCCTCTGAGGCAAAGGACAGTTTGATAACAGACCTCCCAGAGCAGTGTCCTCAGTTATTGGTGGCATTGGCTGAACTGTATGTGTTGATTTTGTAATGTTTGATGAAGGTAGATAGTGAAGACCAGGTTGCTGCTTTACAGATTTCTTTGATGGTAGCATGCTTAAGACCACACTGGTGACAGCACTCCAGACAGAATGAGCTGTGATACCTGAAGGAACCAGACTATTATGGGCTTTGTAGGCCTCGATGATGCAAGCTTTGATAGTGTTGCTTATGACCAACCTGGACATCCTTTGGCACTTGTTTGGAGGGAATATGGATATAAACATACCATCTGGTTTTCTAAAGAAGTTGGTTCACTGTAAGTAATATTTTAGGGCTCTTCTAACATTGAGTGCGCCTTTGGATGCTTTGGATGCTTTGGACAGAATGATGGCAGGTGCAGTTCCTGGGACCTGTGGGGATAAACATGGGATCACATCTAAGGACCACTTTTCTTTATGGAAGATGCTAAGGTTGCCTTTGACTGAAAGTGAGCCTGTTTTGGACACCCTCCCGACGGAAGTGATGGCAACAAGGAACAAGAGTCTTCATTAATAGCCATTTGATGGAGACATCCCAAACCAGTTCAAATAGTGATAGCAGGGGATGATGTGAAGTTTCCATGTGGAAAATCTGTGAGCTTGCGGTGGGTCCACTGCCCATGCCCATGCGGTGGGTCCCTCAGAGCCATACTCCTTTGGTATGGGAGAGAACGGTAGCTAAAGCAACTATTTACCATTTCAGTGTGGGTGCCTTAAGCTTTCTTTTGACTCCTTCTTACGGGAATGCTAAGATTGAGGCAAGTAATGGTTTTAATGGTTCAATGGTTAAGGAAGAGCAGGCTGAGACTGAACCCAGGGAAGAGGGAGGTTCTGTGGCTGGGGGTGGGGGGGGCTTCAGGATTGGGGTCAGGCTTCTGACTCTTGATGGGGCATTGTTGATACCACCCTGCTCTGTCAGGTGTTTGGGTGTGACTCTGGATGCCTACTTGACCATGGAGGTGCAGGTCACAAATACTGCCAGATTGGCATTTTACCATCCGCGCCAAGCATGGCTGCTGGTCCCTTTCCTGTCACGCCCTGACCTAACCACAGTAATCCATGCAATGGTCACCTCCAGGCTGGACTACTGTAACTTGCTCTACTCTGGCCTGCCCTTGAGGCTGACCCAGCGGCTCCAACTAAGCCAGAATGCAGCAACATGAGTCCTGGCAGGAACACCACAGACAGCAGATATACAACCTGTGCTGCACCACCTACACCGGTGGAGTACCAAGTCAGGTTCAAGGTGTCAGTGTTCACTTTCAAGGCCTTGAGCGGTCAGGGATCCATGTACCTTTGGGACCTTCCCCTCAAATATATCCCCAAAAGAATGCTGAGATCAGCTAGTAACAACTTGCTTGTGATCCCTGGCCCTAACGAGGTCTGGCTGTCCTCAATTAGGGCCAGGGCATTTTTGGTCCTGGCCTCAACCTGGTGGAACTCTCTGCTGAATAACATCAGGGCCCTGCAAGTTCTGATGCAATTCCGCAGGGCCTGTAAGGCAGAGATGTTCTGCTGGGCTTTTAGTTGAGGGCAGCCATGGGAGATTAAGAGACTGGCACCCTTCCTTTTCTTTCTGTGGCCCCCACGTACCCGTCCCTGCCGTGCAGAACAGCGGTGTGGCTGGTAAAGGGGGATTATTATATCACTATCTTGGATCAGTTTTAAATTATTGATTTATTGTTGGCAAACTTAATTATATATACTGGCTTATTTTAAATGTTTTATAAGGCTGTAAATCGCCCAGAGCCTGCTTGCAGGATGGGCGATTCATAAATTTAATAAAATAATTTAATAAAATCTTCTGCACCATTGCATGAAGGCTGGTATTCACCTGGACTGGAGTCTGGAGGGACAGGTGTGTTCTCTACATGATCTGAAGTTGATATGGTCATAGCAGCTGTTGCAGCTGTCTTGGGTGTAGTCAGACCCATTGATCGCATCTATATATGATATCATGAGGCCTAGTAGCTAAACCAAGGTCATGAAGGGCGTAGACTTGACCTTGATTATGGAGCTTGACGGCTCCATTATTCTTCAGTGAAAATCCACTGCCCATGCCCAGAGCCAGAGGTTCCTTCTCGCCGCAGCAGCTGAAAACATGGCTCTGGACAAAAAAATAATAGAGTCTAATGTGGCATCTGCAGCAAAGGAGACTGCTTTAAGAACTCTGGAAGAACCCTCTTTAAGATGTTTGTTGGACTTGAGCAGTAATTGTGATGTTTTCCTGGACCAAACAATAGCAGTTCTTGATATGATGGGTGCCTCTGTAGAAGCCATGGCTTCATGTGCCTTCTGTAAGGCAAAATCCATCTTCTTGTCAAGGCTGGCTCGAATGGTGCCTTGCCGTTCTTCTGGTAAGAGGCCTGAGGATTGCAGAGCCATGATGGGAGCATGATGAGAGCCAATTTGATGTAGTGGTGAAGTGTGCTGACTCTAAACTGGGAGAACCGGGGTTGATTCCCCACTCCTCCACTTGCATCTGGCTGGATGACCTTGGGCAAGGCATAGTTCTGATAAGAGCTGCTCTTGAAAAAGAGCCGTTTCTGTCAAGAGCTCTCTCAGCCCCGCCTACCTCACAGGGTGTCTGTTGTGGGGAGGGGAAGGGAAAGGAGTTTGTAAGCCGCTCTGAGACTCCTTCGGGTAGTGAAGGGCAGGGTATAAATCCAATAAATCCTCCTCCATCTACTAGTGGTAACTGTAAGATCTCATTTGCAAAGAGCGTATAATTTCTTAAGGTAACTTGGGCATTGTCTATTTGCCATCGGTTTAACCCATTCAGATTTTAGTTATTTTTCAAAGTACTCAGGGAAGGGAAACACTCTTTTTGTGGGTTCTGATCGGGGGGGGGGAATCCGAATCCTTTTCCCCTTTGGGTGCAGATCTTTGCTTAGCATCAGAGGGCTCCTTGACCTCCTTCCTCTGGGGGTTGTTGTTGTTCTAATGCAATAAGGGCTTTGGAGTAAGTACTGATAATCCTCGGCCTTAAGAATTTATTTAGTTGCTCTGGTATCTATATCGAGAGAAACTCTCCCTCTTCCCATCCCTCTGCCTCTGAGTCGGAGGAAGTGTCGGGGTTCCAGTCTAATGCCACAGTCACTTCCAGCTTATGGCAACCCTATGAATTAATTGCCTCCAAAACGTACCGTCACTGACAGCCTTGCTCAGGTCTTGCAAACTGAGAGCCCCTGTGGCTTCCTTGACGGAGTCCATCCATCTCATGTTGGGTCTTCCTCTTTTCCTGCTGCCTTCAATTTTTTCCCCCCAGTGACTCTTATCCCCATCATCAACACAGTAGCCTCAGTTTAGTCATGTTAGCTTTTAGGGAGAGTTCAGGCTTGATCAAGAACCCACTTGTCTTTTTGGTGGCCCATGGTGTTGTAAAACTGTCCCCCAATACCACGTTTCAAATGAATCAACTTTCTACACTGCCACTGTCCAACTTTCACACCCATATATAGTAATTGGGAATACTATTGTATGAATTATCTTGATCTCAATCTCCAGAGACACAGCCTTACACTTAAGGATCTTTTTTAGTTGGATGGATTCAAGGAATACAAAATGAACAATTTCAATTTTTTCACTGTCAACTTTAAAGTTGTGTAATTCCCCAGCAGTAATTACTTTTGTCTTCCCGATGTTCAGCTGTAATCCTGCTTTGGCACTTTCTGTTTTAACCTTCATCAGTAGTCATTTCAAGTCTTCACTATTTTCTGCCAGTAGTGTGGTGTTATCTGCATATCTCAGATTGTTCATGTTCCTTCCACCAATTTTCACTCCACCTTCATCTAAATCTAATCCACCTTTCTTTATGATGTGTTCTAAATATAGATTGAACAGGCAGGGAGGTAAAATACATCCTTGTCTAACAGCTTTGCCAGTTGGAAACCATTCAGTTTCTCCATACCCTGTCCTTACAGTAGCTTTTTGTCCTGAGTATAGATTGCATAATAAATAATCAAATGTTGTGACACACCCATTTCTTTTAAAACCAGCTGTAACTTTTCATGATCCACACAGTCAAAAGCTTTGCTGTAATCTATGAAACACAAGCTGATTTTTTTCTGAAATGCTTTCATATGCTCCAATAACCAACATACATTGGCAATGTGAGTTTTTTTTTCTTTCCTGAATCCAGCTTCAACATTTGGCATTTCTCTTTCCATATACAGGAGATGGTGGCAGCTACAAGCATGGAGGGCTTCAAGAGGGGATTAGATAAGCATATGGAGCAGAGGTCCATCGGTGGCTATTAGCTACAAGGTATAGATATGGAGGGAGCTGCGGTGGCTCAAGTGGTTAAGACGCTGAACTGCAGGCTGTGGAAGGTCAGTAGTTCAGCAGTTCAAGACTCGGGTGCTGCAAGACAGGGTGAGCTCCCGTCTCTAGTTCCAGCTCCTGCCAACCTAGCAGTTCGAAAGCAAGAAATTGCAAATAGGTACCACTTCGGTGGGAAGGTAGCAGCGTTCCGTGCGCCTCGGTGTTTAGTCATGCCGGCCACATGACCACGGAAATGTCTTCGGACAGCGCTGGCTCTTCGGCTTGGAAACGGAGATGAGCACCGCAACCCTAGAGTCGGATTCGACTGGCTTTCGAGCAAGGGGACCTTTACCTTTACCTTTTATAGATAGGGACTCCAAGGCAAGTGATGCTCTGTATTTTTGGTGCTTGGGGGGGGTCAATAGTGTGAGGGCTCCTAGTGTCCTGGCCCACTGAACCTCCTGATGGCACCTGGTATTTTTGGCTACTGTGTGACAGAGTGTTGGACTGGATGGGCCACTGACCTGTTTTTATTTATTTATTTATTATTAAATTTATACCCCGCCCTCCCCAGAGCCCCATGATCCAACATTAGCTTCTCTTATGTTCTTATATAGCGTAACAATCTTTGTTGTAAAATTTTGAGCATCACTTTATTCGTGTGACAAATTAATGTAATGGCCTGCTAGTGGCTGCAATCTCTGACATCTCCCTTTTCAGAACTGGAATGTAGATTGAGCATTTCCAGTCTGTGGGCAATTGTTTTGTCTTCTGTATTTGTTGGCTTATTCTTGTTAAGGTTTTGATGGACTCTGTTTCTATCACGTGAGATCGCTCTTATCGATATCCTGTCTACTCCCGGTGATCTGTTTCTCTCACTTCCACTTTCTAAAACTGCAGGTTCTTCAATTGATTCTTCTTTGAAGGAAATCTCTCATCCGTTCATCTCATCTGTACAGTTCTTCAATGTATTGTTTCAATCTTTTATTTCATCCTGTTTTTTCAAGTTTTTTCATTGTGTCTGATGAAGTGTGCTTGCACACAAAAGCTTATACTTTGAATAAAACTTTGTTGGTCTTAAAGTTGCCACTGGACTTAAATGTTGTCCATCCTATTTAGTTAATGGTTTTCCATGTTGATCTTTCAGCTTTAAATTTCCCTTTGATTTCTGGGATCTTGTGGAACAATTCTCTTGTCCTTCCTTGTTGTTGTTCTCTACTTCTTTACATTGGTTATTATAATAATTCTGTTTGTCTCAACCTGCCAGTCACTGAAATATTGCATTTTATACTTCTTATTCTATTTCTGTCACCTTTTACTTTTGCTTCTTGTTTATTTTTAGCCATTCTAAGAGTTTCATCAGTCATCTATTGAGTCTTTTCATTTGTTTTGGCAACAGGGATAGTCTTTGTGTGTTCTTCCTTGATAGATCTCTGGTTTCAACCCATAGTTCTTATGGTTCACGTTCACTTGAACTTAGAAATGCAAATGGTCATTTACATAGTCATTACACTATTCAGGAATATTGCTTAGATTGTATTTTGGCACTATGAATGTTTTGGTGTTTTTCTTCAGCTTTCTTCTAATTTTTGATATTAAGAATTCATGGCCTGCACCACAATCAGCTCCTGGTCTTGTTTTAGCAGAAAGAATAGGGCTTTCTCCATCTTCGGCCTCCAATTATGTAATCTATTTGATTTCTGTGTTGGCCATCTGGTGATATCTACATATACAATAGTCTGCTCAGTTGCCTGAAACACTGTCTGAAACATGTGGTCACAATGAACAACTTCCCAGACTTCCCAGAATTTCATGAATCTTTTTTTGCTTCATTTTATGCTCCTAACCCAAATTTTCTGACAATATTTTATTCTACTTTGTTTTACACTTTTGCATTCCAGTCACCTATGATTATCAGCACATCTTGTTTAGGTACATGATCCGATTTCATCTTGGACATTTGCATAAAAGCTTTCAATTTCTTCCTCTCCAGCATCTGTAGTCGGGGCATAAGCTTGAATGATGATTAAGTTGATAGGCTTTCCATGAAGTATGATTGATATTATTTGATCAGACTTTGCATTATAGGCCCTGACTGCTTGTGGTACATCTCACCTCACTATTAGAGTAACTCAATTTCTTCTGTGTTCGTCATTTCCCAAGTAAAACACTTTGCAATTTTCTGACTGAAAATGTTATAATCTAGTCCACTTTAGTTCACTCACTTCAAGGATTGCAAAGTTTAAACATTCCATTTCTCTTTTAACAATTTTGAGTTTACTTTGATTCATACTTCTCACATTCCATGTACCTATTATATGCATAAAACAGCTCTGGACTTTCCTTCTACACCCGTTCACACAAATAACTGAACATCCTTTTTGGATTTAATCCAGTTGCATCATTAAGAACAGCACTCTTCCTACTTGTCCTCTGCTCTTCCCCAGTAGCTAATTGAATGCCATCTGACCTGGGGGTCCTGTCTTCCAGCACAATACATTCTTTTTTCATTTTGGGTTGTCTCATCATAGGGTTTTCATAGTATGAGACAGGGCTATTTTGGGGCAGGAACGCACAGGAACGGAGTTCCGGCTGGCTCCTGAGTTGGCCACGCCCAGCAGGAACTCATTAGCATAATAGGCCAACTCATTTGGATTGGCTACATTAGGGGTGTGTGGCCTAACATGCAAAGGAGTTCCTGCTACAAAAAAAGCCCTGGGTTTTAACAACAAACAAGGTAAACAGAATAAGAAGGGAAAGGTGGGTGTGGCTGGATGACCACACTTCTGGTAACGTGGGGGTGTGGCCTAATGTGCTAATGAGTGGTGCTGTCAGGATGTGGCCTAATATGCTAATGAGTTCCTGCTGTTGGGTGTGGCCTGTTATGCTAATGAGTTCCTGCTGGGCTTTTTCTACAAAAAGAGCCCTGGATGAGATGATCATTAGTGGTTTACCATTGCCTTCTTCTGCACAGTACTAACCAGGGTTAGCTGAAGTGTCACTACTGTAGTCTACACTAGATTCTCCACCAGTGTCACTTTCTACTATTGCTGCTGCCCAGTAGCTACCCTTCGAGGATTCCTCTGTCCCCATTAAAACTGGAACTATCCATTCTCTTCTGCTGAGGCAGATGTTCATTCCTGAAGAGGGTGGATACATCTTAGTCTGGTGTCTCAGCGGTGACTTTGAGTGACTCTGCTAGGAGTTTAGCCTTGAGAGAGTTTAAACTCTTTACCGTATTGCTCTCAGCTTCACTGACACACATAAATCCCTTCAGCATAATAAGGTGTGCATCTTATACTGGTGAACATTTTAGCAAAACATCACAAAGTTGGTCCCAATGAAGGACCTTACCGTTGTTTTTGGATATCTTCCTAATCAATCAGTGTGGCTACCCACAATGGTTGCTTCTTTTTAAGAATGGTACTTTAGTTGTAATGAGAGAAATTCAAAAGAAATAGTCCGTCTACATCTTAGTTCCATATCTTGAATCTTTTCATTTAGAAATTGGAGCATATGACCTAGCATACCTAGTATATTTGGTGCCTGGGGTGGATAATTTTTTAACAACCCCTCCTCTGTTTTTTTTTCTATCAAGCTGAGTTATGGCGATCCTGTAGGGTTTCCAAGGCAAGAGACGTTCGGAGGCGGTTTGCCATGGCCTGCCTCCATGTCAGCCCTGCTTAGCTTCTGAGATCTGACGAGATCAGGCTAGGCTGGGGCCATCCAGGTCAGGGTCCCTCTGCAATACGACTGAATTATTTTCAGTAATAATCATGAAATTAAAAAAACAATAATAATGGCCAGAAAAGAAACGTAGACAGTAAAAATTTTATTTACGTTTGTATATATAATCATGCCAGTTAAAAAAAATAAAATTCCAACGCACCATTTCATCATAAGAGCCAGTGCAGTATAGTGGTTAAAGTGTCAGACTAGGGTCTGAGAAATCCAGGTTCGAACCCCCACTTGTGCCATGGAAGCTTTCTGGGTGACCTGGGGCCAGTCCCATGACTCTCAGCCGAACCCTGACCTGCCATTCCTTTATTGGAGTCTGAATCGTCTAGAGAACTGCCTGAAGAACTTTCACTGCTTCTCAATGTATGTATGTTCAATGTTTTCTTCTGTTGCGCTGTTGTCCTCTGCTCTTCCATCCTTCGCTGTTGTTTGGTGCTGTTCCAAAAATGCCTTTGCTTTTGTAACAGAGTCAATCATTTGCTTCTTTTCTTTGTAGTTGAAGATAAGTCCTTCTGGAGTTATCCATCTGTAGGGGGTGGAGTTTTTACACTAAGACAGTGTTCAGTTGAGAGTTGAGATCGGAAGATTTGAAGATTCGCCATCTTTTAATATAAGCTGTATGATTTTATATTGATTGACAGTTTTAATGGAATTTTAATGTATTTTTATATATGTTGTTAGCCGCCCTGAGCCTGCCGAATGGCGGGGAGGGCGGGATATAAATGTAAATATAAATAAAATAAATAAAATAGCCCCAGGCTAGCAAGATCTCATCAGATCTCAAATGCTAAGCAGGGTCAATGTGGAGGCCGGCAACGGCAAACCACCTCTGAACGTTTCTTGCCTTGAAAACCCTACAGGGTCATCATGAGTCAGCTGTGACTTGAGGGCAAAAAAAAAAAAATTCCATCACACCACTCGTGTCCTGAGCAGGCACTTGGAAGGGCTTCTGTTCTCCATTTTGAAGCCCAAGAGCAGACTATCCCAAACATCTACAAGGCATTTTTGAGAGCTAGAAGACTGCCTTTGTACTAACTTTTACTAACACTAGCCAAAACATCACAAAATAGTGTATGATGTTAAGCAGCCTTGTTTGACTTGTATTCTGTTTTGCATTTTGTTGTGACTTGTCTTTTGTCCTTTGACATGATACACATATATGTTTAAGATTTAATTCAGAAGACATGTTGTACACACATGTTTAAAGTTTCACTTTATAAAGTTTCATTCTATTGATATTGTATTTAACTTTAAAATAATTATCAGACAATTAAGCTTGCGTAAGTCTTTATTTGTATATAATTGTTAGAAATTGCTTTTTCACAGTTTTCCTGGGTTCTGCAGCACTGTGTTCCCTTACTGACTTATTACTATGGCAATGCCAGCTGATGTCAAGCACAGAATCACAGTCCAAGCACAGGCCCATAGCTCCAGGGGGGGCTGGGGGCGATGCCCCTTCCCAAATCTCTCCCCCCCCCCAATATTCCCTGAGGAGGAGGAGGGAGCCTGGGGCTGCTGGCGGGAGGGCAGTGGTGAGAGCGGCTGCCTGGCTGGCAGAGCGAGTGAGAGCAGGCGGGAAAGGAGCGCACACACCATGCTCAGCCCCAGCATGTGCAAGGGGCCTGGCCTGCAGCAGCATCTCGGACAGGGCCCACCTCTCTCCTCTTCCCTTCCTTGTCTGTGCCTCTTGTGACGCTCAAGTTGTGGGGAGGGGAGGGGAGGAGAGAGAGATGAGGCGGGCAGTGAGAGGGCAGCGGGAAGGGATGAAACAACAGTGGGAGGGGGGAGGATGGAAGGGGGGACCTGGCAGTGCAGAGCAAAGGCCGGCTGTGAGCCTGGGGGTCGCCTCCAATTGCACGTGGCAGACACTTCAAGGTCGGTGTTGCTCTCTTTCCTGCAATAAGTAGCAGGTGTTGTAAAAGCTTTTCTCTGCCTCTGGAGGGCCACTACCTGTCAAAGTAGGCTGTACTGAGCTAGGTGGACCAATGGTGTGACTTCATATAAGGCACAGCCATAAATTAATAATTGCAGGTTTTAGTAGTAAGCAGAGAAGTGTTAAGAAAAGCACCATGCACCATGCAGTTCTGAAACCAGTCATTACACTTCAATTGGACATTCACTCCCATTTCATTTACAAATTCTAAAAAAAATCAGACTTTCGTTATTGTTCAGCAAACAATAATAAAAACTGTAGACTTGGATGAGCCTTAAACATACATTGGGGCAGACACTTTTATATCCAAAATTCTCAGCAGGTTAGCCAATGTACACAGACGGTCATGCAGATCAGGAAGGACAGTACTAAAATAAAACTCAGACAGGATCACTGTCTATATCTTTATAGGAAATTGGATGGTAGGCTAATAATTTTTATTTTTCATTTATACTCCACTTTTCTCTCTATATGGGGATCCAGAAATGACTTACATTCTCTTTTTCTCCATTTTATTCTCACAACAACATTGAGAGGACGGTTAGGCTGGGCAAGTAATAAGAAGAGAAGGACTTCCCTACAAATGCTAAGTCAGTTCTCACTTATACCCAGAATTAGACTTTGCTGGTCTTAAAGGTGCCACTGAATTCAAACTTAGTTCTCACATCTGTTGTTAATTATTTTATTATTTGTATGCTAATTTGCTGCTATTCAATTACCTTACCAACTGTGTCATTCCAATCTTAGCTGTACTTACATGTCTTGACTCTAATTAACCCTTTCTGGCAAGTGGCAACTAACACGCCCCCCACACTGTAACACTTGAGGAAATCTGTTTCACAGTATTTGAAGAAGTGTGCACCACCTACACATGCTAAGTATCTCAATTCTCGCTTATACCCAGAATTGAACTTTGTTGGTCTTGGAGGTGCCACTGGACTCAAACTCAGTTCTCACATCTGTTTGTTAACTCTTGTATTTGTATACTAATTTGCTGCCATTCACAGGTCTTACCAACAGTTTTAATCCAAGCTCAGCTATACTGATCACCAAGTTACTTATGCATCTTGACTCTAACTAGCCCCTTCTGGCAACTAATCCCTCCCTACTGATATGTAAGGCTTGAGGAAAACTGTTTCTATGTATCTGAAGAAGTGTGCATGCACACAGAAAGCTTATAACCAGCATTAAACTTTGTTGGTCTTGGAGGTGCCCCTGCACTCAAACTGTGTTCCATAAAATTAATGTAAAAATGTGAATACAGCTTAGATATCTAGCGATCAATACTGATTTACAGGAAGACTGAGTAACAGTGACTGAAACATTCAGGAATGTACCTGGAGGCCTCTCTGCCAACAATTGCATCTGCCACACCTTATCCTACAGACATGGAACATTTTCCGAACACTCATCAGCAGTGAAGCTGTTATTGCAAATGACAAGACTTTGAAGTTAAAGAGAACAGACACCAAAGGAAAGTATTTCATAGGAAACTCTAGAAACCAGTTCTGCTGGCAGGTCAGAGTCTTTGCATTTCTCATCTCCAGCATTAAGAAGCTTCTGGATCAAATAAGGATCAAAGGCTGAGATCTGGAAGAGGGCCAAAGGATTCTAGGTTGTTTAGGAAACTATTTCCTTCAGTAGGTTATTTCTTAAGATGAAGACTGGAATCCTTTGTTTTATCATTCCCACTGAGATGTGAAAACAACCCCAATGATGCCTCAAACAGAATGAGGCAAAATTTGCCCTTCAAATGCTGATGTTTCTGGAGGCTTGTTCAGTGATGACCCAATTTGAAATGTAACCAGAAGTGCCCAGTTTCTGTCTTTCAACATCTAAGGTTCACTGTACACATTATACAGAAGTAAAACCAACTTTGCCTCAAAGTGCACATCCAACAGGTAGCTGCAGCCAATCACAGCTCATTTTTAGGGGGAGACTTAAAATATCTCAGCCATTCATCTGACAATGTAACAGATAAGTGACTCTGAATTCATCACAGAAGGAACACAAAAGCAGGAATAGCCCAATTAAAGGGTGGTCCTAATATGGGAGTCTGGTTTTAAAACAAAGGCTTGTTTACATTCTGCATACAAAACGCCTTCTCTCAATTATTGTGAACGAATTATCTATCACAGTCTGCATTAGGTCACAGTTCGTATTCTCTGCTTCACCCATAAATAGCTCGTGAAACAACAGGAGAGAAAATTCATACTTTGACCTCCTCACTGGGCGTATTCAGGTGACTCTTACAGGTGGTTTTATAACCATGCTGAACTTGGCTGACAGTTACACTCTCCTAAGCCCACTGACTTCAGTGACTCAGAAGGGTGTGACCTAAGACTGCACTCTAAATCTACCTCAGGGTAGATTTAAACACAGCCTGAGGGTGTTGAAGAATGTAAGGAAGTAATCAATTATTCCTCCAGTTATGCATGCTTAACACCTTCAAGTTCAAATGCAACCTCGCAACCTCACAGTTAGCCTCCACCATAATACCATATTCTCTGTCTCACATCATGCCCTTAGTGGACATAACAGACATGATGGGCACAGAATAATTTGCTTTTTTCCTACCCAGTCTGCATCATCTTATTTCAGGCTACAAAGAATTATCTCCAAGCTTGCCCACTGCCACAATGAGGCTTGTTGTATTGCCTCAACGCCGTCTCGTAACAGTGAATTAGCTTTATTGGTTTCAAACAGGAACAGTGAAGAACACACAACAACAAACAGTGGAGCAGGGTGGCAGGGCTCCTTTTAAACTATCCCAGGCTGGTGTAGCCACGCCCTAGAACAGTTAAGGACCAATGGCTTTACAAAGATAACATCCAATCAGATCAGTTCCCTCCTGAACATTTCTCTGCACTCTGATTGGGTACATTCATACGTTAGCCAATAGTATTGTTACAGCTTACAATCCTTACTTTGCTCTCAAGCTTAACATGGCTTTTAATATAGCTAAAGACATAACAAGGCTGATGAGAAGAAACTAATAGTTCTTTACCTGTTTTCTGAATGACAGAACTTCAGCTTCCTGAGCCAGTCAAACAGCTTCCACCAGTTTTAAAATTTCCCACAAACACTGGGCTAATGTTTACCAAAATCTCTGCCAGAACAGGATGGAACGAACTTCACAGATGACGGGCCTGAGAGACAGGTTTGCGGTAAGCTGTCTTCTTAGGGTTTTTTGCTGCTGCTCCCCCCTCACGCTTAATACAGGGCTCCCACACCTCTCATATTTGTTTGATTTGGAAAGGGCACAGTGCAAACTGGCCTCCTTACCTGCCGCTACTACAGGCCCCTTGACAACAGCGTGGCCTTTGGGGAAAACAAAAACCAAGAACTCTCTAGCCCCCTCCATCCCTACCATACTGAAAAGTGATCATGCAGGCTTCCTGTCTGTCAGACTGCAGCTGGCAGGTATGACACATCCACTATACTTCTGACATTTGACAGGATTGGAAAACAGAAGACTAATATGACCATTCATGTACGGCTCCCCCACTTAGGACACAGGATCTCAGAACCTCTCCCTTCTCCCCTGCCATTTCTCAGTTTATGTCACTGGGATCCCACTTCTTGGAGTTCACCAAGGGTGAATACAGACAATAACCTCCCTAGTGATAACTAACTTCCCACCTGTTTGTATACATGCTATGGTAAGTTGTCTGCCTCACCTAACAGAGAGAAGAGTTTTATGATTTGTGTGCAAAATAAAAGATTATCAATTTCCCAAATCATCAAGCCTTCAGGTAGTATCCATCGGTAGGTAGTGGTATTTTCCCGTAGATAGGTGGTTAAATTCTTGTATTGTTTTATCTTCTTCAACTCATATGGAATGTCTTTTAGTATTCTGATGTCTTCTTCTTTGATTTTCAGTGTAGTCCCAGATGTTGCTTTCAATATTGCATCTCTTATAGATCTCTTAGAGAATCTGACATACATTTCACCAGGCAGGATTTTTTTCTTAATAAGTTCTGAATATGTCCGGTAGATCATATCCATTTCGCTTTGTAATACTTCCACCTTAATGCCTGTCACTGGTGCAAGCGCTTCACTAAGGATTTCTTTCAGATTCTCGGATTTGTCTTCTGGCACTCCTTGAAATCTTAACACATATAAAGGTTTTTCCATTTGTAGCTGCAAAAGTTGAATTTTATCTGAAAATCTTTCTTTTTCCACAACTTCCAGTCTTTGGCCAATTGCTTTAGTCTTGTTTTCAACTGCCTCTGTTCTTTTGTTGGATTCTTTTAGCTGCTTTTGTAAAGACTCCAAGGTCTTGTTGATGTTAGTCATTTGAGCCACCAGAGGTCACAATGCAGTATCCAGCATGCCTGCAAAGTCAAAGTTCACTTCCGGTTTAGAAACCGGACATAAGAACATAAGAACATAAGAGACGCCAATGTTGGATCAGGCCAAAGGCCCATCCAGTCCAACACTCTGTGTCACACAGTGGCCAGAAATACCAGTGCCATCAGGAGGTCCAGCAGTGGGGCCAGGACATTAGAAGCCCTCCCACTGTTGACCCCCCCCAAGCACCAAGAAGACAGAGCATCACTTGCCCCAGAGCCCCTAGCTATACCTTGTGGCTAATAGCCACTGATGGACCTCTGCTCCATATGCTTATCTAATTCCCTTTTGAAGCCATCCATGCTTGTAGCACCCACCACTTCCTGTGGCAGTGAATTCCAAGTGTTAATCACTCTTTGGGTGAAGAAGTACTTCCTTTTATCCGTTCTAACCCGACCGCTCTGCAGTTTCATGGAGTGCCCACGAGTTCTTGTATTGTGAGAAAGGGAGAAAAGTACCTCTTTCTTTACCTGCTCTTTCCCATGCATAATCTTATAAACCTCGATCATGTCACCCCTCAGTCGTCTTTTCTCCAAGCTAAAGAGCCCTAAGCGCTTTAACCTTTCCTCATAGGGAAAGTGTTCCAACCCTTTTATCATTCGAGTTGCCCTTTTCTGCACTTTTTCCAAAGCTATAATATCCTTTTTAAGGTGTGGTGACCAGAACTGCACACAGTATTCCAAATGAGGTCTCACCATTGATTTATATAGGGGCATTATTATATTGGCTGATCTGTTTTCAATACCCTTCCTAATAATCCCCAGCATAGCATTGGCCTTCTTTATTGCAGTCACACACTGTCTCGACATTTTCAGTGAGTTATCCACTACAACTCCAAGATCTCTCTCTTGCTCAGTCTCTGCCAGTTCAGACCCCATCAATGTGTATTTATATTTAGGATTTTTGGCTCCAATGTGCATCACCTTGCACTTGGCCACATTGAACCCCATTTGCCATGTTGACGCCCACTCGCCCATCCTTGACAGATCCCCTTGGAGTGCCTCACAATCCTCACTGGTTTTCACCACCCTGAACAACTTTGTATCATCCGCAAATTTAGCCACTTCACTGCTTACTCCCATCTCCAAATCATTAATGAACAAGTTAAAAAGCAGTGGACCAAGTACTGATCCCTGCGGTACCCCACTGCTTACCACCCTCCACTGAGAAAATTGCCCACCTACACTCACTCTCTGTTTTCTATGAACTAGCCAGTTTTTGATCCATAAAAGGACTTGTCCTTCTATCCCATGATTTTTGAGCTTACTTAGGAGCCTTTGATGAGGAACTTTATCAAAAGCTTTCTGGAAGTCAAGGTAAATAATATCTATTGGATCCCCCTTGTCCACATGTTTGTTCACCCCCTCAAAGAACACTAACAGGTTAGTGAGACAAGATCTTCCCTTACAGAAACCGTGCTGAGTCTGCCTCAATAGGTTTTGTTCATCTATGTGCCTACTAATTCTTTCCTTAATAATGGTTTCCACCAATTTACCCGGTATCGACGTCAGACTGACTGGCCTGTAATTTCCCGGATCTCCTCTGGAACCCTTTTTAAAGATGGGAGTGACATTAGCTACCTTCCAATCCTCAGGAATGGAGGCAGATTTTAAGGAAAGATTACATATCTTTGTCAGGAGATCTACAAGTTCACATTTGAGTTCTTTCAGAACTCTCGGATGTATGCCATCTGGGCCTGGTGATTTTTCAGT
Source organism: Gekko japonicus (assembly GCF_001447785.1). Lineage (NCBI taxonomy): Eukaryota > Metazoa > Chordata > Lepidosauria > Squamata > Gekkonidae > Gekko > Gekko japonicus. The sequence continues at coordinate 338,144 of NW_015168058.1, forward strand.
TTTTAAGTTGTCTATCAGTTTTAGGACCTCCTCTCTCATCACCTCAATCTGACTCAGGTCTTCCAACACCCCTCCTGAAATCAGTGGTTCTGGAGTGGGCAAGCACTTCTCATCTTCCACAGTGAAGACGGAGGCAAAAAATGCATTTAGCTTCTCAGCCATTTCCCTATCATCCTTCAATACTCCTTTTACCCCTTGGTCGTCCAAGGGCCCCACTGCCTCCCTGGCTGGTTTCCTGTTTCTAATGTATTTGAAGAAAGTTTTATTGTTGGTTTTTACGTTTTTTGCTATATGCTCCTCATATTCCCTTTTTGCCTGCCTGACCTCAGACTTGCATTTTATTTGCCATAGCCTGTGTTCCGTTTTATCAGCCTCACTGTGACTAGCTTTCCACTGCTTAAAGGAATTCTTTTTACTTTTTACAGCCTCCATTACTCTGTTTGTTAACCATGCAGGCTTTTTCCTATACCTGTTTGTGCCTTTCCTAACCTGCGGAATATATATTTTTTGAGCTTCTAGGATCGTAGTTTTAAATAGATCCCAAGCTTCCCCAATTGTTTTGACCCTTTCTACTTTTCCTTTCAGTTTCCTCCCCACGTGTCCCCTCATATCAGAGAAATTACCCCTTTTAAAGTTAAAAATGGTTGTGTGAGTCTTTTTGGCCAATTCTCTATTTGTACAAATGATGAACTCAACAACATTATGATCACTGTTTCCAAGCGGTGCAATCACTTTTACATCTCTCACCAGGTCTTGAGTGTTACTTAGGACCAAATCAAGGATCGCCTCTCCCCTGGTAGGTTCCGTGACCATCTGCTCCATAGCACAGTCATTTAGAGTGTCTAGAAACTCAATCTCTTTTTCCCGACTAGAACACATATTGACCCAATCAATGTGTGGGTAGTTAAAATCACCTATTATTACACAGTGTTTTTGTCTAGTTGCTATCTTTAAGGCATTCATCATTTTATAATCCTCCTCTATCTTTTGATCTGGTGGGCGATAACAAACTCCCAGTGTTAAGTTTCCTTTTGGCCCCCCTATTTCAACCCATAGAACTTCCAGAAGCGAATCCAATTCACTTAGCCTCTCAATCTTTCTAGACTTTATACCCTCTCTGACATACAGAGCTACCCCACCTCCAACCCTTCCCCCCCTATCCTTCCGATATAATATATAACCGGGAATCACTGTGTCCCACTGATTTTCCTCATCCCACCAAGTTTCAGAAATACCCACAATGTCTATTTTTCCCTCCGACACCAAGCACTCCAACTCCCCGATTTTACCTCGGACACTTCTAGCATTTGTATAGAAACAGCTGTAATTTCCCTTACAAGTTAAGCCTGCATCCTTCCTCTTGCTATCTCGAGTCGTTGTCCGGCAGTCCATGTCACCAGCCATGGCCTCTGTGGACAATTTCAATCCACCTCCCTGTAGAAAAGCAACCGGTACCCCCTCACCTCTCTCAGATGAGCCAACCCGAACCAGAGACTTTTCATCTCCTGTCGGCTTTCCCCCAATATTCAGTTTAAAAGCTGCTCTGCCACCTTTTTGATTTTAAGTGCCCTTTTTGCACCGTGTTGAGCTGGCAGTTCCTTGTTGAAGTTTAGCTTTAGCCGGTGTCTTTTCAGCCCGATAAGACATTGTTTATGTTTTGTAAAAGTTCGCTTAAGTCTTTAGAAGTTTATTCACTCTAATGCCTTAACAGTTTGGCATTGTACTGATTAAATTCAGCCGTCCACTCAAACGCCACCACTTTCTGCCCCCTTTAATGCTTTTAAATCTTTGCCATTCTCAAGGGGTGGGTAGCTTCCCCCCCTCCGCTTTTTCTTGGGAGCACCTGGGCTGGCATCCTACTCATGCTCCGCTTCATCAGGTAAGAGAAAGTCTTTTTGCTTTCGCTGGGTCAGTTGCTCGCTGGTCCAGTATGCTCGTCTCCTGCCCAAAATGGTTCCGCTGCAGCAGGGACCTATAAGGGCAAGGGGGAGCCTCGATCCTTTGGCCTTGGCCAAGGCACCCCCAGCGCCCCAGGCTGAGAGCCCTCTACAAGGACTCTGGGGGAATCCAGAACCAGCCAGACCTCCTCCCTGCTGCTGGGTCACGGGCTGCTCTCTCCGGAGCTTCGGAGGAGCGTGCCCGCCATCAACTAACTACAAAGGCAAAAAAGAAAAGATTGACTCTTTTACTAAAGCGAAGCAGTTTTTGAAAAGACATCAGGAACCCAAAAAGGATACAAAGAACACAGAGGAGGAAGAAGAAGGAGAACTAGACAGTTTGCATGGCTTGGAAAGTCACGAAACATCTGTAGATGGCAGCTCAGAAGTAGAATCTGAATCAGAATTGGGAGCGGCAGCACCCAAACCACCCCGAGACGATAAAAGCAAGAAGACAGGAAGAAAAGGCAGAAAATAGCTTAAACTTTAGGAGAAATGTTTATAATATAGTATATAATCTTGCATTGTCGATAATTTTAATTTTTTGCATATCGAAATAACAGAATAGAATTTTTATATTTGAATAAGAGAAAAGCTTTGACTTCAGATATTAATTATTAGCATATATGGTAATTGTATAGCTGTAATTTTAGTTAGTGTGTAGTTTTGTAGGCTGTATGTAGAAAATAAAATAAAAATTATTTTAAAAAATCCCCAAATCAATTTTTAGATGAAGACTTAAAATATCTCAGAGATTCATCTGACAATGTAACAGAGAAGTAACTCTAACTTGTGTTCATAACTTGTGTTCATAGGAGATGAGACCAGCCCTTCTCCAGAACTTAGCAAATTAATTTATCATATTTCTGACCTGCTCTTATTCCAGTTAGTGTAAAGCAGGATGCATATGATGTCATAAATCTCCACAACAATCTAACGAAACAGTGCAGCCTGAGAAATTATATTGCCAAGTTAGCTTCACTGGTGACCGGGATTTCCCTTAGGTTTTCACCCCATTCATCTGCTACACCATACTGATTCTCAAGCTTAGCACACAACAACCAACATACCATAAATACATTGTACCATCGAGTTCACATCAACTAATCCGGAATTTGTACCATTTGCTATTCTATGCAATCATAGAATGCAGATGAGAACCTCCAGATCGTGCACTGAAAATGTGGAGTAGTCACCTCTTTATCGTACAGACTACAAACACAAAAAGAGCATGTAAAGTGCCATGACCTAGGTAGCTGAGGCAAGCCCAGTCTGGGAACCAAGCAAGGTCAACGCTGGAAAGTACTTGGATAGGAGACCTCCTTGGAATGCCTGGGAAGCTGGGGCAGGTTTTATTCAGACACCTCTACGAATATCCTCCAGGCCCTCAGTAGGAGTCAATTCAATTCAAATACCTTTTATTGGCATACAATATTAGAAGCATTTACCAATAATACAATCCAAAAGAAATTATAAAATAGATAGTCGTGGCTATGTCAGGCCTAACTCAAGTTGTCACAAGCTAGATTTGACCATACAAAAGATGCCTGAATCATAAAATAAATTGGCCTTCTAAACTTTTAAACTTAAATTTTTAGACTTATAAATTAAGAATCATTAATATGATCAGGGTCACTCTTCTGTTTTATAAAACCATGGAGAAACTTAGCGGTCAGTTCAATGATCTCCGGATCTCGTGAAGCAAGGAGAAATTGCACCTTGATTCTATCCGATTGGCCTACTACCAACCTAATAGACGCCCCCCCCCTCAGTAGGAGCCAGTCACCAGAGATTGCCATGACTTCCAGGTGCACACACATGCACGTGCGCACACGCACATATTTTTTTAAAAAAACCAAACAGAGCATGTAAAGTGTGTAAAGGCATCCCTATTCTCCTTTAAAAGATTCTGAGTAGGCATTTTTAGTATCATAGTAGGGTTCATAGTTTACAGCCCTTCTCAATTCAAATGACAAATTCTATTTTAGGCTTAACACTTTTTAAAAAAACCCTTCAGTAATATGAAGTTTAGCCTGTTTCCACTGCACATTCACCTTAAGTCTGCAACCTAATGCACACTTAGATAGGAGTAAGCCCTATGGCTGGGCTACGTGTATTTAAAACTGCTGGCTCTTTTGTGATAAAGCCAGTTTTATTTATCCATGCGTGCACAGCAGCAGCAAGCAGATATTTCCAAAAGGGTTGTGTAGCATCCCAAATATTTGAACTGGAATTTAGACCAAATATTTCTACTGATCGTTCAGGTGGCTGGGGCCCTGAGGGGAGTGCTAGATAAGTGGTGTGGGTGAAACTTATTTACTGCCAATATGAGGATACTTCTGCAGTCATAAAAACAGGTACTTTTATCACTGGCCAGTGTTTGGCACAATGGAGGCTTAAAGCTTGATTAAGTCTTAAGGCACTGCTGTGCTACAGGGAATAAGCCTGCTGTGGAATTTTTAGAATCCTTTCCATGTCACCTTTAAGGGCCACCCACAACACAACATCCCCTGAACTCATCCTGACCTGCTAAAATACGCTGAGCAGATTAGCAACCCACCCAGGATTATACCCTGTGGAGGCTATATGATCACCGGAAAGTTACTTAACATACCAGCTCAGCTTACCTATTGGTATATCATCCCATGGACACTTTCCTTCCTTTTGGTTACCCCGGATCTCTTGCATGTACATTCACATCAAGAGAAAAAGTGTCTATCGTCTTATTCTACACTGTGTCAGACTCTTGAACAAACTTACTCTCAACAACATTCTCTGGATAGTGATTTGTTTATTGAGAGATGTGCATGTATCAAGCTAAGACCATTCATGTCAGAACTAATTCATTTGGCATCAGTTCTGGATTTATACATGATTCAAACAAGCCCACCCCCCAGTGACCCGTCCAATCAATCCATCCATTCAGTCTGCCTAAACCTAATGTGCACCGTTAGCCCTCCTCCCCCACCTGCGAATCTACAGCTATATTATCTATGACAGGCCGGCTAGCAGAGACAGGCATTCAAGGTTGTTCCACATACTTCCCATTCGGGAGGCATCTTAAGAAAATAGTTATCCAGCAGTTAAGCAAAGCAGGTTCTCACACATTAATTCTCACTCTCTTCCCCCCCCCCCCAAATGCCCAGATACAGGTCATGAAACTAGAACATACAAAACCAATGGCAAATGAGTTTGACATTCTGCTTCCCCCACCCCCCCTGGTTTGTCTGGATGATGTTTATGGAAGGCATGAACAAGCTTGGGGCTTTAACATGGCTTGTTGCACCCATTCATTATGACTTGGGTCAAAGTCTCTCCACTTAATGAGATAGTACAGGTGGCCTCATTTGATTTTAGAGTCCAAGACTTCCTCCACCTCCTGGTGGAGTTCCCCAATCAAGTTCAGGGGAGGGGGAGCTGCGGGATGAGGTCTCCACTTCGAAGGTCCCAGATCCTCCTTCAGCAGACTGAAAAGGAAAACAGGGTGGATGTGTCGTAAATTCTTTGGCAACTCCAGCTCAACAGCTACTTTGTCAATGAGCCTTACAACTTTAAAAGGGCCTACGTATTTCCACCCTAGTTTTTCCCCCTGCTGCAACCCCCTAAGGTTATTGGTAGAAAAGTATACAGAGTCCCCAGTGTGCAGGTTCCACTCGGGTGCCCGGCCCTTGTCAGCTCGTGCTTTATAATCCTCTTTTGCTTTGGCCAGAGTCTGTTGGATTAGGGACCATTGCTGAGTTAGGTCAGCCCACCAGGTTTATAAGTCCATTAGCCCCGTTGGCTCTGTTGCCACTGTGGGCAAGGGGGTCCCTTGATATCCGTGCACCACTTTGAATGGGGTGGCCCCTTTAGAACTATGAACAGAGTTGTTACAACTGTATTCCGCATAGGGGAGCAAATCCAGCCAGTTATCCTGTTGACAGTTAATAAAGCATCTCAAGAACTGCTCCAGTATCGGATTAGTTCTCTCAATTTGGCCATCAGTCTCTGGGTGGTAGGCACTACTGAGCCCTTGCTACATTCCAGTAATTCTAAAAGTTTCTTCCAAAACTCCAGCACAAATTGGGACCTCCGATTGGATATAATCTTTAGGAGTACTGAATATAGCCTTATAGAGTGCTGCATAAATAGCTGTGCTAGTTTCTTAGCCAAAGGTAGCTGCTTGCAGAGGATAAAATGTTGTTTGGAAAATAGATCCACACACACACACCCCAAATCACCGTCTTTCCTTTGCTGGGTGGCAGGTCTGCTATGAAGTCCATGGAGATGACAGACCACAGCCTCTCAGATGTTTCCAAAGGTTGCAATAGTCTCAGGGTTTTCCCAGCCCGTCATTTCCCCATTAAGCATACTTGGCGTGTCATCCTTGCGCAGGAGCCATGCTAATCTTCTCTGTATCGTTCCAATTTTAGTATATGTGCTGCGGAAGCTTTAGCCAGAAGTATGTCCTTGCCATCTGCAGTATCGGAAGAAAGGGACCCCTTACTCAATGAGGTTCTTCTCCTGCCCCCTCCATGAAATAGACTCTCTAGAACACATATTCTTTAACTGTGTATACCATAGGGCAATCCTCATGGAGACTATCCAGTCTGTTGATAGAAAGGTTTCCTGGCAGATCAAACAGAACTAAACTTGACTACCTCCTGTGTGACAGGAACCATCAGACAACAAGACAGGTGGCTAGATTTTGTGCCCAGGTTTACAAGGAACGTAAAATTATACATGAGTTTTATGGCTGTTTTATTCTATTTTTATGTTATAGCCACAGATTTTTAATTTAAGAATGCCGCTGTTGGTTTTAATCCGTATTGTTTTTATGTAAACAATGTAAATCCGGATGTTTTTATGTAAAATGACTGAGTGTGCTGGCCACTGACCGTAACAATAAATCTGATCTAAGCATACTTGGAAGAAGACACATATTGGGAAATGTCAGCCTGCATGTGCAGCCACCAGAACTGTCTTTGGAGGAGGTTTAAAGTCTTTAAGTACCCGAGATGCCCTGCCAGTTTGTTGTCATGCCCCAGCTGCAACACCTCCCCCCGTAAGGCTCTGGGCATGAATAGTTTTTGCTGGCGGTACCAGCACCCGTTTCCCCCCTGAGTGAGGGTGCTCTCTTTCTCCACTTCCTCGTTGCCGCTGTCACTGAAAGCCGCTTTAAACTTCTCCACCCGAGGTTCTGTATTAAGGGGCCCCTCAGCCTTTGCCTGGCTCCACGTAAGCACTGCCCCTCCCAGTTGGGTGGGGGTGAACATTGAGTCAATTACTTCCTCCTGCTGGCTGGCATGCTGGGGAAGGCGCAAAAGCGCATCAGCCAGAAAGTTGGACTTCCCGGGGAGGTGCTTAAGTGTGAATCGGAACTTGAAGAAGAATTCCGCCCAGTGCAACTGTTTAGCATTTAGCTGTTGTGGGGTGCGCAGAGCCTCCAAGTTCTTATGATCAGTTTACGCCTCAAACAGCACCCCACCACCACCAATGTCTCCAAGTCGTTAGAGCCAGTTTAATTGTGATGGCTTCTTTATCCCAAACCGCCCAGTTCCTCTCAGTCACTGAGAACTTTTTTTACACATATGCGAGGAGGTACAACTTCCCATCCTCCCCCTTTTGCAATATCGCCCACCCCATCGCCACATCTGAAGCATTCACTTGCACCACAAAGGGCTTATTTTCATCAGGATGCCTTAAAATGGGCTCAGAGCTTTCAGTTTGTCAAACGCCTGCTGGCATTCTGGGATCCACAACAACTTGTAGTTTGGTTTGTGGCTTTCTTGTTCCTTTCCCTTGGTTTTTAACAGGTCAGTAAGGGGTAGGACCACCTGGGCGAAATTGGGGATGAACAGGCAGTAGAAATTGGCGAGCCTTAGGAATGATTGTAACTGCCTCCTCGTTCGGGGGGCCTCCCAGCCCAATACATCTTAAATTTTGTGAGGATCCATACCCAGACCCCTCCCGGAAATCTGATAGCCTAAAAAGTCCAGCTCCTCTTTGTGGAATTCGCACCTAAGACAGCTTTGCAAACAGGGCGGTTCTTATAGAGGGCTTTCAGCACATCTCTGATGAGCTGCACATGCGACTCCTTATCTTTTGAATAAATCAAGATACCATCCAGGTAAACCAGGACCCCCTTAAATAAATACTTATAAAACACGGTGTCGAAGGCTTTCACGGCCGAAGTTCATTAGTGGTTCTAGATTTTCCGGGCTGTGTGGCCATGGACTTGGCGTTGTAGTACGTGACGTTTCGCCAGCAGCTGTGACTGGCATCCTCAGAGGTATAACACAGAAAGTTGGGGTACTCTCTGTGACAATGACAACTTATGCAACACTTCATTAATCAAGTTCATGAACACCCACAGCGCCCCCACAAGTCAAAACGGCATCACCAGATATTCAAACTGACCCAGTGGGGTGTTAAAGGTGGTCTTATGTTCATCTCCTTCCCTGATGCACACTCAGAAGTAAGCATCTCTCAAACCTAACTTAGTGAAAATGTGACCCTGGGCCGCCTATGCCAACAAGTCCTTAATCAGGGGTAGGGGGCAGGTGTTAGACATGGACACGACATTCAGGCCCCGGTAGTTCATACACAGTCTCAACCTCCCACCCTTGGTACCATTGGGAACTCGGCTGAGGGGTTTACAACAAAAAAATCACAGTCCCCAGTGGGAGCCCACCCCTACGGGCAGATGAATTGTTCGGTATTTACAGAGCTCCCCCTTCACTGGTGTCCCATCCATATGGAAGAACACTAGGGGTTCCTCCAGTTCACGCACCTTAGCTCCCAGCCCCATCACCAGGGCTGGGCTAATTAAGTCCCGGGTGCAACCAGAATCAATAAGGGCCCGAACCTTGATGTGTGTGCCCACACTGGGGTTGACCACAGTCACAGTCATGTAAAAAGGGGGGGGAAGCGGTTCTCACCGATTCTGGTGTGGGAGACTTCCAGACCTGCCATTTAGCACCACAGCAGGTCCCAGCCTTTTCTCGCCACCTGTTGCAATTCTTTGCTGGACGAAATGCCTTCCAACTCCTCTCGCTCCCCCATCTGAAGAGCTTTTGATGGCTTGGGATGACTCCCGAGGAGCTTGGTCCTCTTCTCCAGTCCCTTGTGATCCTCCTTCTTCGCCCCATCTGGGCTCCTGTCACGTGGGCAGTTGGCGGCAAACTGCCCATGGGCTCCACATCTCAGGCACAGACCCCGCCGCATCCTCTGCTCCTGGTCACTCCCGGACCCATGGGTCCGGCTCTGCTGGCCCCTCACCTCGTGGCTTGGTGCTTTCAACATGGGTTTTGGGTGGTACATCTTCAGCAAGTTGCACTGGTTCTCCGCTTCACAAGCCACCTGGATCACCATTCAGGGTTAAGGGGTGGTCTTGTGCCAGGGCTTTGTCCAGGATGAAATGATCCAGCCCCACCCGGTAGTGTTCAATAAGCACCTCTTCAGGCCACCCTTGGAGCTTAGCCACATGCGTCTTGAACTCGTCCGAGAACTCCCGGATGGATCGAATGCCTTGCTTCAGGCCTTGGAGACGGGTCCTGGCTCCCTCCAACTCCAGCGGGTCTTCGTATTGTCAGCAGAAGGTGTGCATGAAGGCATCCACATCTCAGATTTCTGGGGCCTCCACATTGTACAGTCCCACAAGCCAGTTTGCTGCCCGATCCCACAGCCGAGACCCCACATAGTCCATATGATGCTCATCCAACATGAAGGAGAAACTCTTCCCCCCCCCCAAATGCCCAGATACAGGATCATGAAACTGGAACATACAAAGCCAATGGCAAACAAGGCTCCAAGTTTGACACACTGACCCTTCTCAGGCAGAGTCAAAATTATTTCATTCTCTCCATAGCTTCAGAAAGGAGCCAGCCAGGTTAGGTCTAACTTTGCCCTGAGAGTAGCATGCAAACTTTTCCATCACACAGCCAGCATGATCACAAACATTGGCAAGCCCCCCCAGCCTCCTTCCCCCAGCCCCTCCATTCTATTCCCACCTCAGCCAGGGATAAGTCAGGCAACCACTCTCTTTAAAGGCAGTACAGCAAGCCAGACCAATGAAAGTTCAGGTCTTTTGTTGTTGTTCTTGTTAAAGTGCCAATAACATCTGTGTGCACCACTCATAATCACTTTTCTACAAGCACCTGAGCCAAGCACTTTAAGAATATTTTTCCTCTTGCTTATTCCTCTTGGAAGTATTTTCTTTTAGGTATCACATTCTCAATAAATGTTTTTCTTCAAGCATCTCTGGCCATTCCAAGCCTAATGTACAAATCCGGTAGAAAGACCAGCTCTCTAGTATATGTACAAATCCAGTAAAAAGACCAGCTCTCTGGTATACCCTCCATGACCCTCTGCTAGGAACTCAACTTTTAGAACTTGATTACTCCATTTCTGTGTAGAAGCTGCCCAGGTTGGAAGCATTTCAATGTAGAAATGCTCCATGCATAACTGAATGCACAGCTCATATCAGATAACATTTCAGTAGGAACGCTGTGCATGTAGAACTTGGAAAGTCCTGTTGGGCTTGCATTTTATTGACACAGTTGTTAAGTATTATAATGGAGAAGTCCTTGGACCTCAAATGAGGATCAAATAAGACAGGACTGACAACTCCATTTTCTCTAAACTACTTGAACAAAACTCTAAATCCAAGACCAATTTAGCACACATAGAGCACCACGACGTCTAACCTTGTTTCTAAAAATGTTTCAGTTGGACTGAAACACCATTTCTAAAGCAGGCAATATTGCATTCTTCTTTTGTTCCTCAGTAGTCCATTACCCAGCAGGCTAGGCTGCTAGGCATTAGTATGATTTAACACTAACAGGCTGCCATTTTTATAAAAGAGTGTTTACGGGAAGCTTTCCTTTTGATTGTGCCTGAATAGCTATTACAGGTTGCTAGCTCCTGCTAAGTGATAAATCAAAATATCTGGCCGAAAGGGCCAAGGTAGGAGAAAAGTCTTGACCATCCCAGAGAAAAGGTTAATATTAAATTTGCTGCTGCATTCAGCTTCAGAAAATCTTTCCATGAAAGGTGGTTTGGCCAGGCATGTCTGGAGGACATCAGCAGAACTGAGAAGTCCCCAATTTGTTTTCCCTGCCAATAAAACAGGGGGGGGGGGGGGGGGGCACCAAGACAAGTGTGCAGCCAGCGGAGAAACGTAAGGAGAGTAGTCCCTGTCCTGTTATCTTGAGGAAAATATAGATCACGTTACATTGTCTACCAGGCCTGGTAAGCGGCTTGACTTGCTAACTTGAACTATCTGGATGTTTTTCTTTTACCTGCACTTTGGAATAATACACTCTGTTTAATTGTGTACTACGCTTGTGACTCACTATGGTCTGAACTGTGCATACTTATTTGGGTATGGTCTCAGTACGCAAGAGGCAGCCCCTTAGCTGAACCTAAGCAGGTCTTGTTCTGGTCAGTACCTGGGTGAGAGACACTCTGAGACACCAATTCCGCACTGACATTTTTGTCACTTGTTCGTTTCTGTTGCTTCAGGGTTCCCCCAAAAAAACTGTTTTGCTCCCTCTAGTAGTCCCAGAGGGAGTAAAACACATATGGGAAGCCCCCCCCCACAAAAAGCAATAGGGAAAAAGAGTGACAAAAACTTCAGTGTGGAACTTGTCCCTATGTGTTACTGCCTTCCAGGATCGAAGAATATGATATAAAAGTGATGAATAAGAACTTGTGAGGGGTGGTTGTGTGAGAGATCTACTTTACAACATTTTAGAACTTTATACCCCAAAGGTTCTAGGATCCTCTCAAATGATAAAAAGAAGGTATTTTGATGTGACTGAAGAACACCAGAAACATACATCCTAAAAGTAATACTCAACAGACATCCGTTTGAGAGGGTAGACGTGTTTGCCTGCAGAGGAACAGCGAGATCTGAGTACAGTTGTACCACCTTAGTGACCAACAAGATTCTGGGGGGTTGAGCTTCATCAGAGATCTAAAGAAGGGGGCTTTGACTCTCGAAGGCGGATAGCTCAGAGGTCTTGCTGGCTACTAAGGTGCTCCTGGCCTCAGATCTAGCTCTTCAAGGGGCATTCAATCTGTATCAGCCACCCCTGTTTCCAGACATCACTCCAAACTGCAGTGAGATCAGAGGTACAGCAGACCTTTGCAGCCTGATTCTCCTAGACCCAAAAAATCAGATAGGACAATATTTTGTAAAGAACACTGAAAAATCTCACTGGCATGTACTTTACCCACTCAGTCATGAATGCGCATTACTCTTTTTATTCCTGCCCGCATTGTAATGCTAGTAGGATTTACAAGAACCAACATCTAATGCAGATAATGACACAAGAACAGAATGGAGAACAGCACAATCTATACCCTCCAAACCATCTTGCTAACCTGAAACATCTGGATGTTTTTGCTCTGCAAACATCTGGGTGCAATGCACTGCTCTTATACTATGTATCCGGCACAATGCTCTGGATTATGTACATTATCATCTCATTATTACATAACATAATAATATGTAACTGTGGCTCAGAGGTTAAGACGCTGACCTGCAGACCAGAAGGTCGGTAGCTCGGCCGTTCAAGACCCTAGTGCCACGGGACAGGGTAAGCTCCCATCTCTGGCCTCAGCTCCTGCCAACCTAGCAGTTTGAAAGCAAGAAATTGCAAGTAGATAAATAGGTACCGCTTCAGTGGGAAGGTAAGAGCATTCCGTGCACCTAGGCGTTTAGTCATGCTGGCCACATGACCATGGAAGAGTTTTCAGAAAGTGCTGGCTCATCAGCTTGGAAACGGAGATGAGCACCGCCCCCTAGATTCGGATTCAACTGGCTTTCAAGCAAGGGAAACCTTTACCTTTACCTATAGATAGCACTGCTCAAGGTGTTTTCCAAGGACAAGCTCAGCAGAATTCAGTGACCCAACTCCCTTAGGTCCTTTGCTAATCCCACCTTTTCCTTCTATTAAATTATGAACTCTTATTAATTAATATTTAATATAGTGTAATTCAAAGGATTTATTAAATTGATCTAAACTGGGTGCATTTTATCTAACACCATACCTATAAGTAGTAGTGTCCTATAATTCATAAATATCATATAGCCTTCTCGTCTTTATTTTTTAATACCTGGTGTGATTCAAGAAGCCTCCAATCTGGGTTATCCAGGGCCTCTAAATGGACCCAAACATAACCAAGTATGTCCAGAGAACTTTACTAAGATGATGCACACTAGCTCAACCTGCTGATAATATAGGTGTGAAGAAATTCATTTTTTCTTTGGAGGTTTGAAATGAGCAAAACCTTCACTCTGAGTTTTCAAAGTTTCCCCCCCCCTCTCTTTGGGCAGAGAAGAGGCAGGAAGGGGGGGGAATCATTTTAATTGCTTGCCAGAGTTACCTCAGCCCACCTTCATGCTAATAGGTCTAGACAATGGGATGGTCAAGCTCCCCACCCCCCCAAGCAGGGAACAGAGACTTGGACTCTCCAGGAAAAGCTTCTCTAACCCAGCGGGTGGGTGGGTGGGAGGGAGAAGTGGGTGGGGAAAAAACTCCTGGAAGCAAGAAGGAAAGTCTCTTTTGTGCTGAGTCCATTAGAGCAGACAGAACTCTTAACTGAGGTCTGGAGGAGGCAGCCATCAACCATATTCTGGCCTGAACACTTCAAGGAAATGGTTACGCTGTAGAGATCTGTAAATTCCTAAGATAAGGAGCCTGTCCTGTATTTTAACATCTGATAGGGCATGTTTGGAGAGAAGAACAGAGGAATTGCATTTTACCCATTTCTTTTGAATCCCATGCTCAATCTGCTGCTGTGCTAAAAGTACACTTGTGTACATTTTCTTTTTAATAAATACTTTATAACTTTTGATGCTGATCATGGTTCTCTGTACCACATAGACCTCCACATCTTGGACATGCTATTTTAAAAGAAGCACTGGTGGAAGGTAGTCACACAAGGCAGTAAATGATCCCTGTGGTGACCAGGTGCCGGACAGCAAGAGACACAGAGGCAAAGCCTCAGAACTCGGAAGGGAAGCTGGGAGTCCAGACCCTCCCAGTAGGCAATTCCTTACAAAGGTCAGGTGGTGGCAGTGGTTACCCAAGAAAGAAAAGCCTCTCCAGATGTTGGGAAAACCATGGAGGGCAGGGTGGAACAGGGCCTTCAGGCCGGAGCAGGCCCATTCTGTCACAATAGCTGTTCACCAGTTCTGCACGTCTACCCTTGCATTACATCTGCCTAGGAACGAACATGAACCAGGTCTCACAATCCTGATCATCCATTTTGTAGTTCTAGGTTATGGATTTACAGTAGTCACACATCATCTGTTTAATTAGCTTCTCTAATAAAAGTAGACACAGAGCATCTTGCATTTGTCCCTTACTCTTTTAACTTGGGGACCAGCTGTACAACTGTTAGAGGTCTCCACAGTGTATTACAAACAAAAGGGGGGGGAGCGGCATTAGTGGATGCTTCAGTGTAAAACAGTGTTGTAGTGGTGTAGCATGCTCACGCTTGCAGACTGGTAAGGCACTGGGTGTGACTGTTGACTCAGTGAGGCTTGTCTGCTAGGCTTTTTAAATGGCACAGCTGGTATTTTTCTGAGGCAGCTGCTTACAGAAACCAAATGAGCTCATCTGGAGTCACCCAAAGACTCTGTGTGAAGAACTGATTCTCGGGGAGGTTTCGCTGTGGAGGGCACCATTCCCAGCTGCAGACAACTAAGAGCAGCAATAAAGGAAGGGAAGCCAATTCATAACCATACGATAGGGCCAGAAAGACAATGAACAGTCCAACCATCACTGTCTCAAGATCCTCACCTCCTACCCAATCCTCTCATTTAATTCAAACACCTCCAAGAACCTCTTCTAAATGCACACACTCATTCTAGCTGATTATCCATCTCCTCCTCCTCCTTAAAGAAGATTAGCCTGCTCTGGCAAGGGATAGCGCTTCAGGACCGCACACTGCCCTTTACCATTCTAGTCCCTCTTTAGTATGTACCATTCTGACAGCATTTCTCTCTCACTCATCGTCACTTACTACTACTGCCTTTGCACAGGAGGGAGAAACTAAAAGGGGAAAAATAAAATAGTGAGCAATTGAACTAATTCTACAGACAGCTTACCATAGCATGAGTGATAAGACATGGGTCTGGATTAGAATACTGCAATGCACTTTGCATGGGGCTGCCCCTGAAAAGTGTTCAGAGCCTTCCATCAGTGCGGAATGCTACAGTCAGGTTGTTGATTGGAGTGAGTAGAAGGTCCGAATCACTCCAGTCTCAACGCATTTACACTGGCTCCTTAGTTTCCAGGCACATTTCAAGGTGCTGTTGTGACCTTTAAAGCCCTACATGGTTTGGGACCAGCACACCCAAAGGACCACCTACTCCCTTATGAAACTACCCGACCACGACAAACATCATTTGAGGCCCGTTTCTAAGATTAGATGGGTTGCAACCCAGGAGGGGGGCCTTCTCTGACACAGCATCAAAAAGCTGGAACTCCCTCTCCTCAGAGAGACTCACCTGACCCCTTCTGTGGCTGCCTTCCACCATCAGGTGAAGACTTTCTTTCATCTGGCGTTCCCTCAGTGATCCCTCCTTCCTGCCCTATGCTTAATTGCTGTGTTAACATATGTGTATTTTATTGTATTGTACATACATTGTAACTTGGTTTTAATTGTTTAAATGATGTGCTTTTGTAGCCCCGGTGAGGGCAGAAAGGTGGGGTATACATTTCATAAATAAATAAATAAATGCAGTGCTGCACCAAGTCAGATGAGAGAGGAATGGGTCCCAAGCAGGGGTCATTTTGTAGAAAAAGAGGTGCAGGAGCTCATTAGCATAACTTATTTGCATATGCCACACCCCTGGCCTCACTGGAAGTGTCTCAGAAGGCAACACCGACCGCTCAGGCTCCACTGGACTGTTTTGGATTGCTAGCTATTGGGGGGGGGGGGTCCGCTTCCCACAGCTATAAGTCCAATACACGTTTAAGCAAGGTAGTATTTTATTAAAGCCATGATAGAGCATGAACAAAGGCACTGTCCAGAATACCTGGGCTGGGTCGGACAAGGGATAATGAAAGACATTCAAAAAGACAATAACCAATAACCTTGGTTCCCGCCGAGCGGGCAGACTTTTGGTTTCGCGCTGAAAAGCCTGAGAAGCAACGTTTATATAAAGATAAACAAATGCAGCCTCACACGGTTCAGCTCATTATAGTCTAAGCTAAGCAGCTACAACAGTCTTGATCTGACTGAGGGCTGCTGGGAACAGGGGGTGGGGTTTGTTGTATGTGCCTGCCCCCTGGGCTCTTTACTGCTGGAGCTCTGCTCCTGTAGGAAATGACCCCTGGTCCCAAGTACCAACAAACATTCCTGCATAGGAAATTTCGAAAAATGCACTACCTAAGGTAATTTCCCAGAATTCATTTCTCCATTCTGCCAGGTGATTACACAAAACCCAGTAAGGGAGGGTGAAGAAGGGGATAAGCTAATGAATAGCAAAGTGTGGTGGACACAGAATTTGAAATTAAAGGGCAGCAGAGGCCAAAGTGTCATTCCTGCAGCTGAAGCAGCAAAAACTACTCTGTTTGGAATTCCAGGACTGTTAGCAGCACTGGCACAGCACACAGGCCAACTTACTTGCGCTTTGTCTCATACACACCCACACACTCCTACTCCGTGAGCTGCCTGCCTTTAGACATCTTGTTTTTGCTGAATTAACCTCACTAAATCCAGACTCTTCATGGATATTCAGTTTACAGAACTCAAGTTGTGATTGCCTGCGCAAACTGAGTCGTTCAAGAAGAAGAAAAGGCTTACGACATATCAGGGACAGGCTTTTTATTGCTACTATTTTTTTGCTGTATTTGTACAGAAAAGCCAGCTGTATGTGTAATCTGAAAAGGGAATGGAAGATGTGAGTAGAGGGGCGAAAGGGGGCCTTGCACAGGTTCTATGAATAGTGTCTCAGGAAAATTACTGTAGCTAGTAGCTTTCCAGAGCCAATCCAGCTTGAAGTTTGCCTGAACCCCTTTCTCCTTATGCCTCATTACTAGCAAGAGAGACCTCAAGGGAAATGCAAGAGCTATTGAGAAGCAGTTAAACTGAGGCAGTTTGGAGATATTGGAGATTTAATGTTAGTGCTGAAGCTTCACTGGACAGCCTCAAAGTCCCTCCCACACAGCTTGAGCTACCTGACAGGGTTGTTGCAAGGACAAATAAATGGTATCATTGTGAAGCACTTCATAAATGAACAAAGGGCTACCAAAATTATTAACATTGATTTTAAATAAAAGAAGTTCTTGCAATATTTTTTTTTAAATCTCCTCTATAGATTTGTTTTGGGGCGAACTGCAAAATAATTCATTTTCTGGTGCTTTCTGTAATCAGACTGTCTCATACTACATAAAGGCCTTTACTTTTAAAAAAAGTGCTTTAGTCACACATCTATTCTTTGCTTGCATTTGGATTGTGGTTTACTTTGATTTCCCTTTTATTTTTCTCATCTTTCTCCCTTAAAGGTAAAGGTTCCCTTGCTCGAAAGCCAGTCGAATCCGACTCTAGGGTTGCAGTGCTCATCTCCCTTTCAAAGCTGAAGAGCCAGCACTGGCTGGTATGACTAAACACCAAGGCTCACGGAATGCTGTTAGCTTCCCACCAAAGTGGTACCTATTTATCTACTTGCAATTTCTTGCTTTCGAACTGCTAGGTTGGCAGGAGCTGGAACTAGAGATGGGAGCTCACTCCGTCATGCGGCACCCGGGTCTCGAACTGCTGAACTACTGACCTTCCACAGCCTGCAGTTCAGCGTCTTAACCACTTGAGCCACCGCAGCTCCCTTAGTTTCTTTCTCCCTTAGTTAATAGTTATATTTGCATTTTTTTTCAAAAAGTGAACACTGCTCCGTGCTATTTTAATTATTCTGTTCTTATTTAAAAATTAAGAATCAAGCTTGTGTCCTGGAATAAGATTCCCATGTCCTACAAAAACCTATCAGTGAATCTTGGAGCTTGAAAGTCTGTTCTTTACTCATTTCTAAGCCTAAGGTTGTAGCCATGCAAATACAAAAATCACCGGGGAAAGGAAGGAAATTGGGAACATCTGATACAGTTGCCAGCCTCTATGTGGGGCCTGGGACTCTCCACGGATAACGACTGATCTTGAGACGGACAGAGATCAGTTCTCCTGGAGGAAATGGCAACTTGAGCTGGACTCTGTGGCATCACATCTCCACCAGGCTCTCCCATCCCCCAGACTTCACCCCCTCCGGGCACTGCCCCCAAATCTCTAGGAATTTCCCAAACCAGAGTTGGCAAACCCATACACCTAAGCTACCTGAGGAAGCTCTGGGCTGTACACCTGCCCTTTCCCCTTTCACAAGTCTATGAAACCAGAACATAAGAGGTGCCCTACTAGATCAGACCAGTGATCTATTTATAGCCAGCACCCTATCTCACGCGGTGACCAACCATCATGCCTAGACGGCCTGACATTGCCTCCTAGCACTGGCAGTCAGAGGTTTACCATCCTATTAGTCATGATGACTAGTAGCCACTGATGGACCTATCCTCCATGAAGCTGCCTAATCCTCTTTTGCTTGGGGCCATCACTATACCTACCAGCAATGAATTCAACAATTTAATGACTCGTTCAGTGAAAAAACACTTTCGTATCCAGAAGTGTGAGAACGGAACTGAGAACACGTCAGCAAGACTTGGGCTGAGCATTTGCCCCTCTACTTTTGTAGGCATGTGGAGCCTGGGCTCTTGGTCTGGGGCCCTGTGCTTGCAGAAATAGCACCAGCCCATCTGACAAATGGCGCTTTGACTCTTGGACGCTCAGACCCCTAAAATGTTGTTGGTCTCTAAGCTGCTGCTGGGCTTGAACTTAGCAGCCATCTTTTGTGACTCATCGCCTGCTTTAAGATTCTATTGGGGTCCCGCTGGTTTGTACAGCTTTGTGTACGGTATTATTTTTATGTCTATGGCATCTTACAAGCCACTTTAAGTTCTCAGTATGGTTTAAAAAGTGGAGCCAAAATATTTAATTAAATACAACCTACAGCTACTCACATGCTAAACAACTGCATATAATATTCCACTGATCAATATGACCAAGCGAATTATCATATCCTCAGTCAAGGACCCTACCTGGACTAGAACATCAGTGCAAAATCCTGCTGTTGTGTAATCACAACGGAAGTCCAATCACATGGGGAAATATATTGAAAATCCAATACTTGAGACAGGTATTATCTGACTTGAGCTGTTGGTACTTCAACACAAGGCCTGCCACAGAGTACTAGAACTTCCATGTATAGTCACATCACTAAGCACCACTCATGGGCTGGCAAGGGCTTTCTTCTTTGCAGAAATACAAAAAAAGGAGGAAGTGAAAGTTTGCCTGGGCCATGAGCCCAGATAATTTGGGTTACCTTTTTGTTTCAGAATCACTATCACAGCAGTCCTAAACATGATGTCAAAGTTAGGTCTGAGCTACATATGCAGAAACATCATGTAGTACAGCCCTCCTGTACTCCTTCCAAATATATGCTGTGATGGGGCATACAAACACACACACTTTTTGATGTGAAAAGCATTTACCCATGCATCCTGAAATGCCAAGTCCCAGGAGGGCTGTACCACATGATAGTTCGGAATGCATAGTTTGACGCCAAGTCTTTGTTTTCAAGTAAAACCTATTACCACATGACTGTTTACGTTCATTACAGTACTACTCCATACACATACTTCACACAAGTTTTAACACTTATTTCTTGGATGAGGATTCTCAATGTATGTATTTAGACCCAAAAAACCTATCACGTAGTTTTTCCAATACAAATAGCAATGTTACTGATGTCATGCACCCAACATCTTTTAGAGCAGCCTCTAAGGTCCTTGATGTACCTCTCAAGACCAATGTTCCCCCTAAGCTGTGGAGTCCTGTGAACAAAAATTCTATTTTGTGAGCTCCTGGCATTAAAGTTGTGAGCAAGCAGTTTGGCTGCTGCATAAATTAGTTTGCTCTGGAGCCCTTCTTCCTGAGTGAAGGCAAAAATGTGTGAGCTGGAGGCTAAGAAACTGTGAGCTAGCTCACGTTAACTCAGCTTAGAGAGAACACTGCTCAAGACTACAGATTCCCCATGTAGTTAAAAGAATGTTGACCCCCTTTCTCAAATTTTGAATTCATGCTACATGGATGGACCCAACAAAGTCCACAGGTACAGAACCCCAAGAAGAAAACCTGCATTTCCTAACACCAAGGGCACAGGAACCAAACAAATGGATATCTCAAATTAATTCAATAAATGCTGCAAAAGCCACCATGCTTGGAGTGTCAGTCCTAAAGAACCAGAGAAAAGGGGGCATTATTAAACCTGCTAGAGTGCCTAAATGAAAAAACTGCAGTTGAAGAACGTGTACACTTGTAACAACTTAAGTTGCTTCAGCAGGTAACACTGTTTCCCCTATTTATACCTTCACAAATCCATGTGCCCTGGATCAAGAACCTTACTTAACCAATACAACTTCGTAGCCCAAACTGAATAGTTCACAGAGGAAATTGCACAGGCTGGGCCAGCAGCCATGAAAAAGGGGAACAGGGCAGGAGCCAGGTGATCACAGAGCCCATTTGTCAGTGTTTTATGAAAGTGATTGCATACACATGTCTGCACTGATCTCCCCGGCTTAGCAACATTCCTGAACAGCAGGGGATGGAGAAGTAGTTTTCAGCTCTAATAGACCCCTGGGGTCACTAGCTAGGCCGTCCATTTCCTAGCATTCTGGAGCCCTTTGCCTCATCTCTGGGAATTCCGGACTGACATTTTTGCCACTCATTTGTCCCTAGCTGCTTCAGGGTTTTTTCTCCCAAAGTGTTTATTTCTCTCTAGTAGTCCCAGAGGGAGCAAAACACATGTGGAAAACGGGGGGGGGGGGACCCAAAGCAATAGGGAAAAACAAGTGACAAAAATGTCAGCGCAGAATTGGTCAAGCCCCCCCCGCCCCCACAGAATTTAGAGACTTCTAAATTCATTAACTTCAATGGATTCCAAAGGGTGTAACTGTAAGAGTGTGCCCACAAGAATATGCCGTTTTGTTTCAAATGAATTAATTCCAAAACACCATCCATTCCCTGGTTCTGTGCTCCCAAAGGGCTACTCCAGTCACAAACATATACTTGGAAAAACACACACAGAATGAGTTCATGCAAAACTTAAAAAAAATCACATGAAATCCAATACAATTAAAACCAATTAAGTCTTAATTGCACAGCTTTTGTTTTTGGATTTTGTGCCGTGGTTCAACTTAATCAGCCTTAAGTGAATGTTAACAGAGGCCCCTGTGGCGCTGCTTTAGAACAATTCCAGTTCCTGAACTAGAAAGTCAGATCCGTCAATCCAGTACGCCCTCGCCCCTCCTTCCATTTTCCCTGCTTCAGCAGCAGAGCATATAATCAACGGCTGTCTGGCAGCATTCCGGGGCGCGTGGAAAGGAAAAGAATAAAAAAACCCCCAACTCTTCTTTCCCGATCGAGAGGGGCAGGAGGCGCACGCCTCCCCTGGAGAGGTCAGGGAGCGCGCGATCCCTCGGAGCGCCTGACAAGCCCCCGTTTCCGCGCGGGCTGGAGAAGCCTCCCAGAGCCTTCGGGGGAGAAGGCACTCCGAAGACTCCCTGGCCAGCTGGGGACCCCGACGCCGGAAAGGCACCTGCCCAGGGAGGACTGGGCCACGCCAACCGAGCGGGAGAGAGAACCTGAAGGGAGCCCCGGTCCGGAGGGCGCGGGACCCTCCTCGGGAAAGCAAAGGAAAAGCCCCCGGGACGCGATTGGTTTCGGCAGGAGAAACTCACCGGAGTTTGGAAAGTCCAGCAGCGGCTCCCGCGCAAAAGGACTGCAGATCCCCGCCGCGAGTCAAGACTGCGCTGAGGTTACCACCGGCAAGGCAGGAAACTCGCAGGCAAAGATCGCTTTTAGGGAAGGAGGGAGAGAGAAGGAAGGGAGGGAGGGAGGGAGGGGAAGGAAGGCGGGCGGGCGCGTCACCAACGCCGCGGGGAGGTGGAGACTCCGGAGCCGCAAGGAGGGGCCGCAATCAGAGCAGGCGAAGCGGCTCCTGCCTTGCCTGCCGGTGATTAACCCGCAGCCACCTGGGCCGGCCGCCCGGGGCACGCTCGCTGGGGCGGAGCAATCCCCAGCTGCCCAAGGATCGCTCGCTCCCCCCCACCGGGACTCCTGCCCTGCCTTTCCCCCCTGGCCCTTGGGGGGGGGGGGGGGGTGGGGGAGTCGGCGCGCACGTCAAGCCCCGAGGGAACGGCGGGCGTCCCCTTAAAACTATCCACACCTCCTCTTAGGTCGAGGACGGCGAGCCCCGCACGCTTAGGGGAGAGGCTGCTTCTCGCGTGCGATCGGACGGCCGTGCGGAGCAGGCCATCAGGCGGTGTTTGTATTAGGCCAGCCTCCCTTAGCGTAGCAGGAGGAGGACAGAAACACCCAAACGCACGGAACAACGTGTGGCTGCGGCTCCTCCCTGCCGTAGCACTTTCCAGCAGGAACAACCCTGCTCAACACTCCTCTCGTTTGAATAAGAAGATACAAGGAAGAGTCAGACGACCTCTTCGGCACTTTCACCCACCTGATGGAGAGTCCTGTGTCACTCGGAAATTTTTAAACGTAGCAGGAGGAGGACAGACCCGCGCACACAGCCTAATCTACCTCACAGGGTTGTCGGCACTGTTCCCTCTAAGCTGAGTTAGTGTGAGGTAGCTCACAGTTTTTTAGCCTCCAGCTCACAGAGTTTTGTCTTAGCTCAGGAAGGATGGGGCTCCAGAGCAAACTAATTTATGCAGCAGCCAAATCGCTTGCTCACAACTTTAATGCCGGTAACTCACAAAGTAGAAGTTTTGCTCACAAGACTCCACAGCTTAGAGGGAACATTGGTTGTCGGGAGAGTATAATGGAGGAGAGGAGATTTATGTAAACCACCTTGAGCCCCAGGATCCCAGCTGAGGAGAAAGGCAGGGTATAAATGTGGAGTAAGTAAATAAATAAAAAATTAAGACCGAGGGAGCACCTTGTTTGTGATTTCAGCGGCATATACAGATGCCCCACCCCTCCCCTCCCGGAGCTGCAAAGTGGGTAACCTGAGATTTCTCTTAGTTCTGTTTACTTTATTTAGCATCTGCCTTCCTCAGGGAGACTCGAGGTCAGTCAATGCACTCAACAGGAGACAATGTTTAATAATGTAATACAATCAGAATTATAGAAATCTGAGACAAAGTTATTAGACATTGTATGTTAAACAATGCAGGGAATGGTGTTACATAAAAATAAAATGCAGAGAAAGAAGGAAACACATACATTAAACAGATAATACATACTGGACACAAGCCCATTCCCTTTATAAAAGCACCTTCCTGAACCATTCCATTATACTATAGCCCTAGTAACTTTATAGGAATGCCCTCTTGAACAATTCTGCTTTACATTGTTTGCAAAATGGCAGGAGTCTGGGAGCCATCCTGACCTCCTCAGGCCATTCCATAAGGTGGGGCCCACAACAGAGAAGGCCGCCTGTACAGAGGCAGTTGTTGATTTTGTCCAGTTGCAGGGTGGAACCCGCAGAAGACCCTGCTCAGATGAGTAAAGTTGTTGTAGTGGAGCATGAGAGGAGAGGCAGTCCTGTAGAGGGGTCCAAGGCCATGAAGGGTTCCGTATGCAATAGCCAATACCTTGAATTGAACCCAGTAACAGAATGGAAGGCTCACACACAGGATCCAGATTTCATAAAACTGATTTTCTTAAAGCTGCTGAAATGCTTCAGAATTCTTGACATGAAATAATGAGCTGCCAATGCATCCCATATAATTTTCACAAACAGTTCTTCTGTTATCTGCTATCTTTGCACAGTGGCAATATTGTAGCTAATAAGTTTAAACTGAAGTGTGATTATTGCCAGTTGAAGACCTATGAGACGTTTGCTCAAGCATGTGTGCATGAAATGTTTAATTGTTCTGTCAGCACTTTGCAAATGTTTTGTGAACAATATGCTATGTCAGAAACATGTATTTAGGTTATATATATATGGATGCACACATATACACAGAGGCTCCATTCTCGTCACTAAATGATACCAACTTCCTAGGGAGCCACTCTATCCGCTGTAATTATGTTCAGTGCAGGTTTATTTCATCCTGTTTTACCATATCTTCTACCCCCTTTCCCACTTTTTCATATACTTAACAGTGCAGCCCTAAGCAGTCACACCCTTTCAATAGACCTCGAAGACTGTAATCCTTGTTACGATTGCACTGTAAACGGGTATCAAATACAAAGAGAAATAAAAATATGATTGGCTGGTACCAGATTTTGAACAGGGTCTGAGACATGGCCCATGAGTTTTGCAGCTTTCCACAATGAACAAGAAACAGGAATCTATAAAAGAATCCCCCAAGATTACGCAGAGGGCATTTAACTCTAAGTGTCTCATGTTGGGAGCCACTGTAATTATTAAGCATTAGAAATGGATCTGGAAGACACAGGTGCAAATTTAACCTGAATTTATTAGGTCACCTAGAAATGGTCATTAATAACAGAGATCTACATAGTCAATAAAAATGTTTTTTTTTCTCTCTGATGAAGTTCAGTTTGATTCACCTGATTAAGAAGATTTTATGGCTGGGCACAAAATTCTTACCTAAAAACAAAGGGGGGGGGGGAAGGCATTAAAATTCAGGGGAAAACAAGTAAAAGAAACCATTATTTATATACCTACAAATGCACTTATTATCTCTATTCAGCCAAATGTGGTTGACCAATGACCATTAACATATGGAGTCCCACATATTTTTGCTTTTGCCTCCAACAACAGGAAACAGTTAAACGCCTAGCAGACCAGAATACATGGGTGGTGGTGGTGGTGGTGGGCTCTGTTCAGCTTGCTAAATCACATGTTGTATAGAACAGATATTGACTGAAGTTCGAAATTTAGTTATTCCATGTTAATTCCTACCAGGCTGTGACAAAATTAGAAATAGGGCCATGACAGGCTGTGTGAGGTCTGCAGTCCTAAACACATATTAGGGTATAGGTGCCACTGAAATCAGTGGAACATACTATTTTGTAAATATTCTTGGGACAGAATTGTAAAATTGTAGTCTTAAGCATTCTTATTTAGAATTTTAATTGAAATAAATTGGATATACTTACAAGTTAAACGGTTAGGAATGAGATGAAAAAAACATTACTGCCCCAAGAAGTTTTCTAGGGGGTGACTCCATATGGAGAATTACAGAAGCTGCTTTCAGGGGGTGGGGTAGTTCTAGATTAGCCATTTCTGAAAGTGCTTAATGGAGGTGGTTTTCAAATATATTCCAGCAAAGCTGTTCATAGTCCCAACACTGGTGTGCTTCCACATGTAATTACCTATATTATTTAATTTGTATTACAGCTAACAACCATCCATTATGTCATTCTCAGGGCATTCTGTGTTTGTTCTAGACTCAAAATGAGGTTATTTCCTTAACATTAGAGATTAATTGTTGACGAAAATACAAATGATCGACAAAGGAGAAAACTAAGAATACATGGATTAAAAATTTGGGAGATTTAAAATTTAACTGGTCTAAAAAAGCATCTATTCCTGCCTGTAGCATCTAGTTAAGGTGGATTTAAACACCTGCAGCTTGGACACAAAGCGTGTACAGGTAAACCAGATTCTGAACTGCTGTGCACAGTCTTAGATAACTAAACAATCTGGATTGCAAAAAAAGTCAGCAATAGTCACCTTCAACAAAAGGAAGGGAGGAGCTAAAGCCTTTGGGGTTATTCCCTGGAGCAGCTATGCTTTAGTAAAAGGACTAGCTTGAGTTAGCTACTGTGATTGTCGTGCAATTTCAACCACTGAAATTATCAAATTCTTATGTACATTAAGACTCTCACCTGCAGTGCTTCTGTGGTAGCATGCGCTGAGATAAATGATCTCGTGAAAACCTATGTAACTTCACAGTGAGAACGCTCATGTTGGCCATTATCTGCTTTTGTTAACCTTGCATTGTCTACCAAGTGCTATTAGTCATGTATAGTGGCAATATGGCTCTTAATAGCAGATTACAACAGGGGAAAGCATTTTATTTATTTATTTATTTACCTTCAATTTGTATCCCGCCTTGCCGGTGCAAATTGCCTTTTTGAGGCATTTGGCCAACTGCTATTGGAAACTGAGTACTGGATGAGGTAGCCCGTGGCAAATCTAAAGGTAAGTCTTTTGATGTCCTAACAGGAGATATGTTCAACCCATGTGGTACCTTTCTGTCAAAACAAGCCTGTTAACCTGATGAGATGCCTGCTCATTAGCTAGTTTGCTGTCCTTTTCTCTCCGCTCCAGGATTTAGGGTCACATTTCTCCTGTTTGTACCAAATACTTCCTCTGACATACAGAAAAAGTTCTGCAAAATCATTCATATATGTTAAGGTTAATTTTACTGAGAAATAGATCACATTGTCCTCAATGGAACTTGCTTCTTAAAAATTCTTTGGGTTCCACTGAATAAGACACAGGGAAGACTTCTCTCCTAGTATTGCAGTCTAAGAATGATTCTTGTTGATATGTCATTGTAAATACAATCCAAGATAATACAATGTATGTCCCTGCTGTCATGCCCATACCATTTCCAGTGGTTTGAATGCCTCTACAATGAAGCCATTACCCTTTTAGCTGAAGTCCAAGACATACCGTCTTCCAGGGCTTTTTTTGTAGAAAAAGCCCAGCAGGAACTCATTAGCATAATAGGCCACACCCCTGACAGCACAGCTCATTGGCATATTAGGCCACTCCCCCATGTTACCAGAAGTGTGCTCATCCAGCCACACCCACCTTTTGCTTCTTCTGTTTACCTTGTTTGTTGTCCAAACCCAGGGCTTTTTTGTAGCAGGAACTCCTTTGCATGTTAGGCCACACACCCCCAATGTAGCCAATACTAATGAGTGCCAGCTGTTGGGTGTGGCCTATTATGCTAATGAGTTCCTGCTGGGTGTGGCCACCTTGGGAGCCAGCTGGAACTCCGTTCCTGTGCGTTCCTGCCCAAAAATAGCCCAGCCATCTTCCATATTTAGAGGCTGCAGCTACTGCAATCCTCATGGTTAAACCAACCCACCACTGGTATTGCTGTAAGTGATGCTATGGTTCAAAATAATCTCTTGGATGACAAATGAGAAATGTTTGCAGCCACTGAAATCTAAGACTTGAGGATCTACCAGCATTCATTTCTATTGTGGCTGATGTGCAGTGAGGACACCAAGATGGAGACAGGAAAAAAAATGGAAGTGAGTTGGGAGAGCCACACACTGTGAAAAGGCAAGAGAGGATCAGAGAG
This sequence comes from Gekko japonicus, assembly GCF_001447785.1. NCBI lineage: Eukaryota > Metazoa > Chordata > Lepidosauria > Squamata > Gekkonidae > Gekko > Gekko japonicus. The sequence goes on from NW_015168058.1 coordinate 365,433, forward strand.
AGTAGAGGGGGAGTGATGTAAAGTAGACTAAGCATAAAGTCTGGCTCTAAGGATCTACGTGCCCGGGACAGAGGTTCAGGTGTACATCAACCCCTGCCACACTCATGTGACATTTCCCAAAGGAGATTGTGACTTGGAGGATGTTGTGTGCAGCCACTGGTTAAATGTAACCTCCTTATGCCTACACATCTGGACCAACAAAATATTGTCCCAGTTGAGAGTGCAGAGAGTTGAAGTGTGGCAAAGCAAACAGAGGGTGGCACTGACAGCTCAGTGGCCTCTGAAGGTCCAGTGGTGCCGGGAACACAATCTGTTCTCTGTGGTGCAGGGAACACAATCTGTTTATGAGAAGCATGAAGAGGAATGATCAGAAATGGAGAGATGAAACACAGGCATTGAGAAGGCTGCCCTTGCTTCTCCCCAGACTATCTGAAGTACAGGTGGGTCCATCAAAGCTGGTCTCCTTGCCCCCACTATTAGCTCCCTGTACCAGCATAGGGCATGTTCTAGCTAGTGCCTACGTTTGCAGAAATAAGCCTTTGCCAGGCACCTGACTAGCACAATAATGCAGCCATTCTGCATAGGAAGACAGGGTGCATTGTACATCCACAGCCGCCCAAGAGCTGTTCATGCAGCTCTTCTGCTTAAAAAGAGGTATTGTTCTGGATGACCCAGCCCCTCAATCTCTCCCCAACACCAGGGAGGCAGAGCTGTTCCCAGCAGACCGAACAGCTCCATTCAGAGTCCTCCACATCCCCACCCAACAGCAACTGATAATGGGTCTTCCCTCTTTCAGTGCCGTGGTGGTGGGGGGAGGCTGGACCATGCAATGAGAGCCCCACCTTCAGCCTGGAACTTACAATGAAAGGGGGGGCAAAAGGAGTCTTCTGAGTGGCAGCTGCTGGTCCTGTGCCCAGTGGAGGCATATGACAGAACTGGGTAAGGCAGAATAAGATTTAAGACATCAGAAGCTACATGGGACCATGGGGCAAAGTTGTATGTCAACAGCCGTACATGAATACTATATGTGTAGAAATGCTCTATATGAATTACAGGCCCCATTTCATTGGGCACCTTAATGCCAATAGATTCTGTTGTTATGCTTCTTCCTGATTCAGCCATCCAGACGCTCAGGATGAGCCCCTCAGGTCAGAAGGTGTCCAATATGCTACTGGGGAAGAGCAGAGGGCAAGTACAAGTAACCACAGAAAGAGTGAAGCGGCTGGGCCAAAGCCGAAAGGATGCTCAGTTGTGGATGTGTCTGATGGTGAAAGGAAAGTCCGATGCTGCAAAGAACAATACTGCATGGCTGCAAGAGTTGGACTATAAGGAAGGCTGAGCGCCGAAGAATAGATTCTTTTGAACTATGGTGCTGGAAGACTCTTGAGAGTCCCTTGGACTGCAAGAAGATCAAATCAGTCAATCCTAAAAGAAATCAACCCTGACTGTTCCCTGGAAGGCCAGATAATGAAACAGAAGCTCAAATACTTTGGCCACCAAATGAGAAGGGAGCACTCACTGGAGAAGACCCTGATGCTGGGAAAGATTGAAGGTCAAAGAAGATGGGGTCGGCAAAGGATGAGATGGTTAGACAGTGTCATAGATGCAACGAACACGAAATTGAGCCAACTTCAGAGGATGGCGGAAGACAGGAGGGCCTGGCGTGATCTGGTCCATGGGGTTGCAAAGAGTCGGACTCGACTGTGCGACTGAACAACAACAACAAAATTGATTCAAAAGGAATTTATATCCACAATTAATGAGAACAATTTGGCTTTGTGTCCAAGATCATTACAAGAGTCTGAAGATCAGTTTCTAAGGTATATCAACCTAGCTGGCATAACAAGGAAAGTGTAATCTGGGAATGAAAAGTACAAATGGAAATAAGAGGCTAATTGAACCGCCATCTTGCAGTAGATCTGGTCTAGAACTAGAACAGTATCTACAACTGTTCAACCCATGTTCTCAAGGCAGCTTGAAACAATATTAAAGCTTCAATAAAGTATATAAAACCAAAAAGGATCAATATACTGCTGCACCAGCAGTTAAAACAAGTCTATACCATACAACCAGGAAAATAAGAATATTTTTACCTGACACTAAAATATCAGTAAGGTAAGTGCCAGGTGGAATAGCAAAGAGTACAGTTGTCAACTGCCTCTAGGAAAAACTATCTGGACCCTTTAATAAAGACTTAATGGAATGTTTAACTCCATGCCATGAAAAGATTCAGCTGTCCATTTCCACACATTAAAGGGACATTTTATCCAGACCTGTTGGCGATCCTAGTAAAGAGGTCCACAGATTGTTTATTTAAAACATTTTAATGCTGCTTTCCCCCCTGAATAGGGTCCCCAATGCAGGGGCATCTCTGTAAGAAAGGCCTATTCCCTGGTAGACAGCAATACTACCAAGGTCTATATTTTTGTTGTTGTTCAGTCACACAGTCGAGTCCGACTCTACGCGACCCCAAGGACCACATCACGCCAGGACCTCCTGTCTTCCGTCGTGCTCCGGAGTTTGCTTAATGTCATGTTCATTGCATCTATGACACTGTCTAACCATCTCATCCTTTGCCGTCCCCGTCTTCTTTGACCTTCAATCTTTCCCAGCATCAGGGTCTCCTCCAGTGAGTGCTCCCTTCTCATTTGGTGACCAAAGTATTTGAGCTTCTGTTTCATTATCTGGCCTTCCAGGGAACAGTCAGGGTTGATTTCTTTTAGGATTGACTGATTTGATCTTCTTGCAGTCCAAGGGACTCTCAAGAGTCTTCTCCAGCACCATAGTTCAAAAGAATCTATTCTTTGGCGCTCGGCCTTCCTTATAGTCCCAACTCTCGCAGCCATACATGACTACTGGGAATACCATTGCTTTGACCATGCGGACTTTTGTTGGCAGGGTGATGTCTCTACTTTTTATCATGCTGTTTAGGTTCGCCATCGCTTTCCTCCCAAGGAGCAGGCGTCTTTTAATTTCATGGCTGCTGTCACAGTCTGCGGTGATCTGGGATCCCAGGAACGTGAAGTCTGTCACTACTTCCACGACTTCCCCTTCTATTTGCCAAGGAGTGATGGGGCCAGATGCCATGATCTTAGTTTTGTTGATGTTGATATCTGAGGTTGTTGATCTTTTCCCCAGCAATCTTAATTCTGGCTTGTGATTCATCCAGGCCAGCATTTCGCATGATGTACTCTGCATATATATTAAATAAGCAAGGTGACAATATACATCCTTGTCGTACTCCTTTTCCTATGCTGAACCAATCAGTTGTTCCATATCCGGTTCTAACTGTCGCTTCTTGGCCCTTATACAGGTTTCTCAAGAGACCTGTGAGGTGGTCTGGTACTCCCATCTCTTCAAGGACCTGCCATAGTTTGTTGTGATCCACACAGTCAAAGGCTTTAGCATAGTCAATGAAGCAGAAGTAGATGTTTTTCTGGTACTCTCTTGCTTTCTCCATAATCCAGCGAATGTTGGCAATTTGATCTCTCGTTCCTCTACCTCTTCGAAACCCAGCTTGTACAGGTTTCTCAAGAGACATGTGAGGTGGTCTGGTACTCCCATCTCTTTAAGGACCTGCCATAGTTTGTTGTGATCCACACAGTCAAAATCTTTAGCATAGTCAATGAAGCAGAAGTAGATGTTTTTCTAGTACTCTCTTGCTTTCTCCATAATCCAGCGAATGTTGGCAATTTGATCTCTCGTTCCTCTACCTCTTTGAAACCCAGCTTGTACTAAACATACCCAACTCTTTAAGCCTTTCCTCGTAAGACTCGGATTCCAACCGTCTCACCATCCTGGTTGCCCTCTTCTGGACACGCTCGAGCTTGTCAACATCCTTCCTAAAATGTGCTGCCCAAAACTGGACACAGTACTCCAAGTGAGGCCTGACCATAGCAGAATATAACACAGTTTTGCAAAGCAACTCTCACACCCACACTCACACACTCACAGACTCCCTCCCCACAACCAGGATGACAGAGGACAATAGGCACACAGAACCAAAGAACAGCAATAACCATGGCAAACGAGAGCTGAGTTTGACAGCCACATATTTTGCTGGTCTTTAAGGCACTACTGAATTCTTGCTCTTTTCTACAGTAGGTAGAAAGGTGTAACTGTTAGTAATCTACCTAACACACTCTGGCAAGGATCTTAACAGTTAAGAAAGTTTGTATGAGGGAAACAGTCATTAAAGTTTACTAGTAACAATTCATGTATTGTTCTGTTAAAAGGAGAACAATCCATGGGATATGAAGCAATGGGAGAGGCTGCTACATTACTGCCCTGGATTCTGAAAGTGAGAGAAGGTACTAAGTGCTGTTCTGCTTTTCAGTTGATCTCTTTAAGCAACTCCCTGACAACCTCCAAGCAGAGATGACTACCATGACTGTACAGGGTTATACAAAGTGCAATATTTTGCATGTAATACAAAATAATGTGAGCGCTCTCATCAATCATAATTGTGGGTGTTGAGCATTACAACCTATCCATCTCTGAGAACTCTGGTGTCAAACTCGGACTCTCGTTTGCCATGTTTTGGGGAGGGAAATTCCTGAGGGAGGGGTGTGAGTGAGCGAGTATGTGAACGGCTCTGTTGTAGTTGTGATGTAATGCTTCCTAAGATACCTCCCTACACAGGGATGACCTTGGAGATGACTGTGCTTCACTGTCTTAGGTGCAGAGTGCGCAAAATCTAGGTGGGACAATTGTGGGGTATGATTGGATGAGACACAAAAGGGGGGCCTGGTTTGAACTGTCTATACTTGAGGCTTTGCTGCCAGAATCTCAGTTCTGACACAATACTGGTCTCAGCTTGGAACATCTTTATTCATCAATAAACAAATCAATGCCAGAGAGTGTTGTTGAGAGTACTTTGTCGAGTTTCCAGTGTGCTGTGGTGCTGTCATCTGTGTCTTGGAAAGCCTCTCCGAAAACGAGCTGAACTGCCCCGCACTGGGGGAGATCGAGGGATCTCCAGACCCTAAAGGGATCCTCGTAGGGGGTTCCTGAAGCTGGGGGTACCTTTTCTGGGGTGATCCTCTTGGTTGCAGCCAAGGGTTAATCCCCCGAAGAGAACCCTGTTAGCTCCCGCGGGAGTAGATGCCATTAATCTTATGGCTTTTAGCTATGAGCTCCAGAAGACAACAGTGTGGATTCTTAGAGTGGAAGCTTTGTTTTGCCTGTACTTTCCCAGCTTCGAACTGTGAATTATTGCTTAAGATAAAATTTTCTGACCTCTTTCTAACTGCGGTCCCTACTGCATTGCTCGAAAGGAATTGGAGGGGAGGGGGAGTGTGGCAGATGACCCCTACCCCAAGAACGGCTTTTACGAGATTCCTGAATAGAGAGATGGAGTCATGTTAGATGGAATGTTTTTTGGATAATAAATCACTCAGGGAGGAGAGTGACAAGAAGAAGATTTGTTAGTTGGACATTGTTGAATGACTGCGTCATTGTTGAATATTGCCTTGGATTTATCATACTGGGAATAAGCACATATTTGGATTTCTTTCTTTCTTTCTTTCTGCTCTGAAAACGTTTTATATTAATCAAGGCATTTAGATTACAAATTACAAGCCAATTCTGCTGAAGGTCCAACATATAATAGACTCTTAATAACAACAAATATAGGCTTAAAAAGCAGCTCTTTTGGAGACTTTGGTTTCTGTAAGGTTTGTACTTTCAACCTATCATGTATGTGACTATGTTTAGTCTATGAGAAGAAGCCAGAGGGATTTGTTGTTGAAGATGATAGACACTACTGATAAACTCTGAAATTTTCCTGCAGCAGAGAACTCACTTGGAATCCTTTGCTGCCACCTGTTGTGCAGGCTGATTATACCTTTAAAATATTATAGGGTACTGAATTTCCTGTCTATCGTTTTAAATAGGGCCTTTGTGTTATTAACTGAAAAAAATTGGAATACTTTTGAAATACTTGATGTTGTATGATTAATTTTGGCTAAACTGTATTTTATTTGGAACTCAGAAACAGAAATTATTATTGGGTCATTTAAATTGGTTCTGTATTTTTGATATAATCAGTAAGCCAATAAGAAAACATATCCAATACATACTCTGATACAGACAGTTTTGCAGATTTCAGTACCTTTTCAACCAGAATTGTTTTTATTGAATTGTATACCTGTCAGGTATCACGGATCAGCGGAGTCTCTCTTTCAAGAAAGGATGACTTTTATTGAAGACATGATTGACTGAACAGTTTCTCTGTTCAGATTAACTAACACACCCTAGTACACAAAGGTTAAAGCAAATTCAAAATGGGGGTAGCCAATAACCAGGATTCCCGCTCGTTCTCCTGGAGCCTGGTTTCGTGCTTAACTCCTGGGAAAGCAACGGCCAAAGTGTTATAATAACAAAATGCTTCTCACAGATTCTACTCATTAAAAGCCAAGCAAGGGGAAGGAACCACCGTCTCTGCCACCTGTGACCTTGAGAAAAAGATAGCATTACAGCATAGTCTAGTTCAGTTGGGATGTTACTCACATAAATTATATGCGCAAGCATAAGCAAACAAAGAAGTGGCCTACTGGGGGGGGGGTAATTGCAGACACGGAAATACATATGTAGAAACAGAAGAACATATGCGGGACAAACAGGATCATAAGAAAACCATTGACAGCTTGCTGACAATACCAGAGAATGTTGACAAAAATCAAAGATATTTTATAATCCATGTAGTAACTGCAGCGAGAATCTTATTGGCAACTTATTGGTAACTTCCATCAACACCTTCAGAACCTGATTTAACAGCGAAGATTATGGAAAGTGTGGAAATTGATAAATTGACCTTGATGTTAAAAGGGCAAATGGAAGAAGACTTTGTTGGACTATGGACTCCACTCTATAACTGGATAAGAGAGAAATATAAAGATATGAACTTTTTAATAATATAATATTACAAAGACTTTATGAACTTTTAAATCATATTACAAGTAGAGGAAAGTTACATGCAGGAGACTATAGCTATTACCCTTTCCCCTACCCCTTCCCCTTTCTTACCCCTCTGTATTTTAAAAACTTAATAAAATTATTAAAAAGAGAGAGAGAGTAACTTTGTCCAAGAGTCTGACATCTGGAACGGCTCCTTGACAAACACAAGCTTTCATATTTTTTAAATAACATTTTTATTCCAAATTTTCATGTGTAACCATCAGTTAACAGTATGAAATACAACCAAATGTATAACAACATACAAATTGTATACTCAGTGCACATACAACGGTGGGGGATTCCCCTAAATTCATCTTCTGTGTAGTGATTACAATACATTTCATAACAACATGTTATAAATATCAAAAGTATGCAAGTATAAAATCATACATAGTTCTATAGTATTTGGAGAGATGTCTTGACAATCTCAGGTATACATTCAACTTAGTATGTTTTAATTCCAATTATGCAGGAATAGTCTTTAGAGTGAGGCAGATTTCATAACCATTTGTAGTATTGAGACCAAGATGTGGGTATAGTTTCTTCTCTTGTAAGAAAATCTAGTATGGGTTCCCATTTTTCCATGAATTTATTAGAAATTGGCCATAATGAAGCGTTGTTCAGTTTGCAAGTGACACATTCCATCAAGAATTGATCCCATAGTTTTCTGTACCAGATTTGAGTTCCAGGAGGGTGGTTGTCTTTCCAGCACGTAGCAATGGAGGTCCTAGCAGCGTATATCATTATGTCCATTGTTTTTTTGTGTTTCTGATTTTCTATATTGGGTGGCCAATAGTTAAGAAAGAGCCCTTCCGGGCAGATTGGCATATCTATATTTGTAACGCTTTTAACTAGCTTTTGTATTTCTTTCCAGAAGCCCTGAATCTTCTCACACTGCCACCAACAATGTGCGAAAGTGCCAATTTGTTGGCATTCCTTCCAACACAAGGGCGAGTGTTTTGAGCTCATGTGTGAGATTCTTTGGGGGGATAAGTACCATCTCGATAATATTTTAAACTGTTGTAGTTCCATTGGTATTGATCTGGGGAAACTACCTCGTGAATTCCAAATCGTGGACCATATTTCGTCGTCTAGATTAACTGTGCATTCCCTCTGCCATGCTGGCTGGTATGGCAGTGGTTTAGGTTTTCTATCTTTTAACAGGAGTTGGTATATGGCTGAGATTCTGTGTGTGGTTGGGATAGTATAGATGAAATTTTGATTTGGCTTATAGCATGTTGTAGTTTCAGATATAGAAACCACGGAACAGTTTTTTTAGGATGTTTTCAATTTTGATTTTCTTAAGTAGGCCCTTCTTAGACGCTATGTCACATAGGCGTGATAAGCCAGCTGTTTTCCATTCTTTCTAAAGGATGGGATCACACATCTCAGCAAACCATGCCTGATGTACATATGTGGAGTACCTCGACACCTCAGGTAAGTGAATTTTGCGGATCGATTTCCATAGATTAAACATGGGTGCCAGGAAGCTTTCATATTCAGATACTGAGACTCTTATATTATTTTAATTCATCTTCAGATGTGAGGGATGTGTTTCTTAGAAACTATATTTGCTATGTACCAAGAATGTCAAGGCAACAGATGCCCTCCAGAGACGCAGCCAGGACTATGCTAATACTTATAACTAAAGCAACAGGAATCTCTGCATAAGAGATTCACTAAGCTGACAAAGAAACTGTAATCATTAGTCATTAATGTTACATAATGATGTTTTCTTTATTCATCAATACTTTCAGAATCCCGGTCAAGTCACTCTCAACAACACTCTGTGTGGTAGTGAGATGTTTGAGATATATGCATGATCCAGAGCATCACTTGTGTTAGAACTGAAACTTTTGGCAGGCATAAGCTTAATATAGGTAATTCAAACAAAGCCCATTCCTTCCCCCCAGACATAAGTCACACACACACCAGCCTACTGTTGCCATCTCAGCCAAGTGGGAAAATATATGGCTTGGTTATCTACTGCAAGAGCTGGTACCTCAAGGACACCTCTCCCTGGGAAAGTGAGAGGAGGGAGAGGAGGCACATTTGTAAGGAAAGTTATGGCTCCTAAAAGCAAAGGTTCCCATCGGCACACTCATTCACTCCCCTCCCCTCCCTGTAGGACTTCTCTGCCCCCAATAACTATGACAACCTAAGCAAACAAAGCAAAGCAAGGTGTGACAAATACTAATGGTAATACTGTGACATTACAGAGACTTCTAACACTCTGCACCAAGACATTTGGTACTAATTTTCCAACATGTCTATTCATTAGACCAGAGGTGTCAAATTCATTTGTTACGAGGGCTGGATCTGACATAAATGTACTTTTTCGGGCTGGGCCATGTGTGCCATAAAATGTCACACCGGGTACCAGAGGTATAAACTTTAAAAAGGGCACAGAAAATCCAATTAACTATAGTATTTTTACTTAAAATACAAACAAAAGCAATTGATTCTTAGCAGTGTAAGCAATAAATTTACTGGGGAACCCACAAAAGCCCTAATAAATGTAATTAATCATATATAAACTAGGTTTTCCCCCCAAGGGATACCATAAAAGGGGGAGTACCTGACATTTCCATACATGCCAGTTGCTTGTGGGCCAGGTAAGAGGCTTGGACAGGCTGGTTCCAGCCCCCATGCCTTATGTTTGACAGCCCTGCATTAGACAGTAATTGTGACACCAGCAGTGGTCACTTTTGAGAAGTCTGATGTAGGATCGGGAACAGGTTAGAATCATAGAGTGGGAAGGGACCTCCGGGGTCATCTAGTCCAACTCCCTGCACAATGCAGGAAATTCACAAATACCTCCCCCTCCGCACCCTCCAGTGACTGCTGTTCCATGCCCAGAAGATGACAAGAAAACCTCCAGGATCTCCAGCCCAATTGGCCTGAAGAAAAATTGCTTCCTGCTTACTGAAGTCTTGCAGGAGAGCGAGGGAGAGCAGAAGTTAAGGTTCCAGTAGGCAATAACTGGTAGTCACTATTGCTCTTTCTAGGCTTTGAGCATAGTGTAATTTCAGTGTTTACTCAACATGCACTTATGTAAATGAAGAGATAATATAAATTTCAGAGGGGTGTTCGATGCCACATTTTTTCTCACATATCAGTATTCCATTTCCCTGTGGGACTTAATGCAGTTCCACAGGGCAGTGTAAGGCAGAAATGTTCCACCAGGCATTTGGTTGAGGACAGCCACAGTTGAGGCAGCAGCATACTAACCCCCACCAAATCTAATGAATAAATACATCTTCTCTTGGTGAACATGGCAGACCCATTTATTAGAAAATTAATGCCAAACTTCTTTCGTAATAAACTGCATGAGCTATTAGTAACTACTATTTAAAGCGTTAGAGTCACGACCCATGTTCCCTCTAAGCCGTGGAGTCTTGTGAGCAAAAATTCTACTTTGTGAGCTGCTGGCATTAAAGTTGTGAGCAAGCAATTTGGCTGCTGCATAAATCAGTTTCCTCTGGAGCTTCCTTCCTGAGCTAAGACAAAGATATGTGAGCTGGAGGCTAAAATCCTGTGAGCTAACTCACACTCACTCAGCTTAGAGGGAACACTGGTCACGACTGAGTTATCCAATGTTCCCTCTAAGCTGTGGGGTCTTGTGAGCAAAAATTCTACTTTGTGAGCTACTGGCATTAAAGTTGTGAGCAAGAGATTTGGCTGCTGGATAAACTAGATTGCTCTGGAGCCATTCTTCCTGAGCTGAGACAAAAATGTGTGAGCCAGAGGCTCAAAAACTGTGAGCTACCTCAAGAGGGAACACTGGTTATCACCACTTTACAATTCCCTTGGTTCCAGGGGGGAAACGAACAACGGCGCTGTTTATTTTTTAGGTCAGTGGAACTTTAAACCTGTGTATTTAAGAATGCTGTAGGCCTGTTTACAGACGACATTAGTACCCTGTCTCCTCCTGTCCAGGTACCAGACTCCCGGGGCCTCGGGGGAACCGTCGCCTCCTTCCCGCCTGACCGCCCGACCGGCAGCCGCCCTCTGACGAGCCGCGTCCCGTGAGGCGCCGCGAGCCCCGCCCTCGCCCCGCCGCGCGCTCTCCCGCCATCCCGTCAGCCACTGCGGCGTGGCGCGCGGGAAGGGAAGATGGCGGCCG
>NW_015168058.1:376691-425747 GCF_001447785.1 Gekko japonicus
CGTCCCAAAAACCCCCTTCCCCCCTGGGGGGGCTTGGGGGGGGGGGGCGCGGTCCCGCCTCCGCCCGGCTTTGCCGCCGGACGAGTGGCCCCGCCTCATCCTGGCCGTGGGTCCTGCCGCCCGGCGAGGGTGCCCCAGGCTGGCTTCGGGGGGAGCGGCGACGAGGAGCTGCCGTGCATTGGCTATTGCGGACTCCTGCGGCCTCCTCCGGCTAAGGCCCGTTTTGCAGCAGACAGTGTCAAGCCGGCCCCAGGTCCTATCGTAGGGCGAGGGAGCCTGTTCGAGAAGTGAACAGCTACTGGCCCCCCCATATTGGTAGATTGAGTGGTTCTGAAATGAAAGGGTAAGTGGCTACCAGGCTGCGTGGGAAATCCGCTTCAGATGGGGTGCAAGGGATCAGTGGTGAGTGCGGTAAAAGAAAAGCACAGCGATCATGTGAACCGAGCGTCAGGAAGCTGTCTGTGCTTGCTGATAGCAGCCACATCTTTTGAACAAGTGAGGGACTGTCATACAGGGCTCATCCCTGCCCTTGTGCTAGACTTTGACTTAAAACAGAAGGGTGCCACTATGATGAAGCTTAGCATCAGAAACAAGACTCTCTCACCCAAACTGGGGCTAGTTGTACTACATAGGCCCCGGTCACACGGAGCATTAGGCACGCTAGAGAGACGGAAGGTAGGCGGACTTTCCGGGCCCGATCTCACCGCCCCATCTGGGAAGCGTAGAGCTCCTGTGGCTCACCCAAGGCTTCACTCCGAAGATGCGCTGTAAAAAAACTAGTACCTCCGAGGTACTAGTTTCCGGAAACTGCGGGGCATGGGCGGGCGTCTGATCGTGTTTCTGGTGGTAGTTCCGGCGCCCGCCCATGTCCCCTCGCAAAAAGGTGTTTTTTTTTTAAGGCTCCACAGATGCGCACAAGCACCCAACGGAGCATGCGCACACTTTAGTTTAAAACAAAAAACACAACCCCGTTTGCCCCGCGGCCCCACTTCTTTGCAGCACCGCAGGATTGTCCTGTGATCGGCACCTCCCCCTAACCACGGGACCTCCACGGGACGTCTGCTCGCGCAACCGTGCGTTGTTTTGCCCCGGGGCAAACAGCCACGCTTTCCCCCGCATTCTCCGGCCCGTATGACCGATCCGGAGCCATGGTTTGACTGACTACTAAAGGTGGTCAAGATTACTGTGGTCCCGTTGAGAAAGATAAACTGCATGCCCAGAATAACAGTGGGCTCTACAGTAGGTGCAAAATGCAACAGTAGAACCAGTGGAATGACAGTTGAATGGCAGCGTGCCGATCTGACTCGTATTCTGACCATGTAACATTATGTCTGTAGAGCGCAGAATAGGCTGCTGAGATTTCTGAGATTTGATATGGCATGGAGTTTGTGACAATGAATTGGCCTTACTCTTTGATAGTTGTTAGGGAAAGGTAATATTAATAGAAGTAATGTGGAAAGATTTCTGCCTGCTGCCAGTAAATTCATTCTCAGTTTTGTATAGGTATTTAGATTAGATACTACCCAGTCTGGTTTGTCATTAATGTTCTTGTTCCTCCTGCAAGTTTAGTCTCTTACATTTAGGGCTGAAGGTTATGACCCAAAATTTCATAACCATTTTTGTTTTGGTTCTGGTGATTACTTCCTTGAGGAGAATGAACTGTGATAAATGATTGCTTTGTGAAACAGGCTACTTGCTATAAGGGTGTACAGAAAGAACTTGTGATTCTCATGTGTTGCTTGTAAGTGGCCCCCAATGCTTTTAGTAATGTGAGGAATGTGTCAAGCAGCCCCCCTGCAAGCTAGAGGCATCCAACTCACAGTGGACCTTCCTGGGATGCCTCTCTGCCTGCACTCCAAGTTGTGTGAGGATTGGCTTTGTGTGTGGGGGGGTGTCGAGTAGTGGCTCCCCAAGGCAGGTGCCCCCAGGGAAATGCTCTTTGGGGAAATCACAGCAGCCAAAGGTTCAGGAGCGTGTCAAACGGACCCCCTGCAAACTACAGGCTTAGAGAAGAATGGGAGCTCTCTGGTTGGCAGCCAGAGCTGCCTATCAAGCTTTGGAGGGCCACTATTAGTGTTTCCAGGGCTGCAGAAGGACTGTAGAAGTCCATCCCCCGCGTTGCCCAGACCACTTCCACAAACTTCTGTGAAAAACAGTTCCGTTTAGGGGCGCTTTGTGGGAGACTCGATTGTGTGAACCGAGGCCCGCAAACCATGAACTGGGCCCGGTTTGTGATGAATTCTGGTTTGTAGTTTGGTTCGTACCCATCCCTAATCACTTCCTTCTAGGACGAGTTATCATACATGGCTACACTTTTGAGTTTAACCAGACCTCCACCTTACTGTCGAGACTCCTCTTGTGAATCAGAGCAGCAGACTCCTGAAGATGTTATCTTTTAAACTTGACTCAATCCTATGGGAATCATAGCTCACATGGCATCTATGTATAGGTGATCAGATTTAGTACTAACTTAGTTTGTTATGACTGTTGATGTATGTTGTAAAAATCTGTATTGATGACTAACTGGTTGGTTTGTAATTTTGGAGTTTCAGGATAGTTGTATACTATTTTGCAGTTATTATATCTTTTGATATGTTATACTTCCTCTTAATAAACATTTTAAAATTGTGGGGGGGGGGGGAAGAGAGTGACAGGAAGGGCTCCTCTCTCTCCTCAGCGTGAGGCATAAGCTATTCAAGCTGGAAGATGGTCTGGGTGTCCAGAGGGGAGTAAGACCACTCCCACTGTGGCCAGCTCTCTCTCTTCTCAGGTGGCTGCTGTAGTGATTTAACAGTGTCTTCTATGGATCCAGTTTGCTGTCTAGCAGTTGCCAAGGTGCTGGTTATGAGAGTACAGAGCTGCAGAGAGAGGTGGAAGGTTGTGGAAGGGGAAGGCCTTTTATTGACTGTGAAGAAAGCTAATGCAATCTTAGGATGCATTAACAGAAGCATTGTGTCCAGATCAAGGGAGGTGGTAGTTCTGCTCTATTCTGCTATGGCCAGGCCTCACCTGGAGTCCTGTGTCCAGTTTTGGACACCACATTTTAGGAAGGATGTTGACAAGCTCGAGCGTGTCCAGAAGAGGACAACCAGGATGGTGAGAGGGTTGGAATCCAAGTCTTACAAGGAAAGGCTGAAAGAGTTGGGTATGTTTAGCCTGGGAAAGAGAAGACTTAGAGGGGACATGATTGCAGTCTTCAAGTATTTGAAGGGCTGTCATGTAGAAGATGGAGCGGATCTATTCTCTCTTGCTCCGGATTGCAAGACTAGATCTAATGGGTGGAAATTAGAAGGGAGTTGTTACCGGCTAAATATCAGGAGAAACTTCCTAACTGTAAGAGTGGTTGAGCAGTGGAACAGTCTGCCTCGGGAGGTGGTGGATGCTTCTTCGCTGGACGTTTTCGAGCGGAGGCTGGACGACCATTTTTCGGGTATGTTGTCGGTATTTAGGGCTATCTTTCAGCTATGCGCCTGCAGAGAGCAGGGGGTTGGACTAGATGACCTGCAAGGTCCCTTCCAACTCTAACATTCTATGATTCTATTGCCCTCCGTAGCCTGGAGCCCATGAGTCAGAGAGGCTCACATTTTACCCATCCTCCAGTCCTCCTGGCAGTAGCTTTATGATGAGAACCACCAGCCAATCACAAGCTCACCAGGCATTGGTGTTATCCACTTTCCTGGCACATGGGACAAGTGCCAGTCTTGTGAGCAGAAGAACACTGCTGGCCACAAAATGGTCTCCATGCATATCAATACTGGGTTGGATAGTGACCCATAAGGAGTAATCTGTAAATTTATAACTGCTAGATTATTTTACTTGTTCCTTTTTTCAGGTCTACTTCAGGTGGCACATTAGAGCTGGTAGAGGAGTCCCTGGATATAAATCTTTTGAACAATGCTGTTCAGCTCACATTTCAGAACTGTAGCCTTTTACCTGGAGGAGTGCATATCTTTGAAACACAGAATAATATTGTTATATTGATTTCAACCAATCAGACAGTGCACAGATTGATGTTACCACATCCTGCCCGAATGTATAAGAGTGTAAGTGATCTGTTTCATTATTTCTTTTTTTCAAAATCTTGAAAATTGTAATTAAATATATTTAGGCAAAATGGTATGTGCATTGAGTATTCTCAGTTCTGATGATTCTCCAAAGTGTAGTTTCGATGAGTGTACATAGTTTCCAATCACTAAATAATTTATGTTTTTCAACTGTTTTGGAGCAATGGGAAAAACAGATTTTTTTCTCGGGTTTTAGGGAAAACATAAGGGAGGGGGGACTGAGTATCTCATACCTAAACATGTTACGCGTTAAGGACATAAAATGCATAATTTATACCATATACAATTGTAGTACTTCTGTTTGACATATTTTTAACATACAAAGGTATAAGTGTTTTACTATGCAATCCTATGACCTTTTCCTGGTTAGGATTACCCTGCTAGTTTAGTTCAAACAAAATAATAAATGTAGTGAGAGAGAGCTGAAAATTGGGGCACCCAGCGGTGCCTTTAACCACATGTATCTTAGTTTTTGCCATTTGAAAGGTAGGAAAAATTAAAAGTGGGAAGTGGGAGCCATTTTTGTAATAAATTACCCAAGGTCCCTTCTTTAGTCATGTTGTTATTAGAAGATATGGATATTGAGTTAACCTTACCACTATTGGAAACATCTTTTCCAATATAATTCATTATGTTTATTTTGGACAGAAATAATGTGAAATATGTTGAATATGATTACAAACTTTAGTATTTTTAATAGTCTTCATAGTATACAGTCGTTAGCATTTCAATTGAGTAAAATATGGTCTTAAAAAGCATTTAAGTCATTCAAAAAGCAAAAACCATTTAGTAGATTTTTTGTAGGGGCTGTTGGTATAGTACCCAAACTTTCTACATAGGGGGAAAATCGAGAAAAAGCTGAGGTTCAGGGGAATGTCCAGTGTGTGTTTTTCATTCCCCCCCCCCCCAAGGCCTTCACATCTCTGCTTCAGACTCATATGCCCCCTCCTTGCCTCTTATATAAGGCTTACTTTTCAGTTTTGTATTTAGCACTATCCATAGCTGGCTGTGCTGTGAGAATTGACAAACTATGGCTTTACCAGCCAGGATCAAAATTCCTTGCTTGAACCAAGATTCTCTCCCCCCCCCCCCCCCCGGTTAACTCTTTTATTTTTCAAGATTCTCATTCTCCTTTGGAAGACAACTGCTAATCATAGTTTGCCATGAGAACTAAATTGGCAAACTATACCTCTGAACGTGACATAGAAAGTAAACTCTGCATGAGAGAGAGGAGGAGGGAGTTCATGAGTCATTGTCTTGTTTCTGAATTGAGCCTTTGTTGGAATGAACTTTGAAATGTGTAGTTTCTTAGCCAAATATGTTGGTAACCTTTTTTACAGTTAGAAAGTTAAAAGTTGCCAAATTCTTCTTATTGTGTATTCAGTAACGTTATTTACTTGTGTTCACATTAAAGCCACATTCATAATGCGCGTTAACCAAAAGAGCCACGTGACTGTTGTACACCCTGTGCACCACCACAGACATGCACAAACAGTAATATAATCATGATTCCCAACCTTCTTGAGTATGAGAGGTCCCCTTTTTAATGTTGAAAACAATTTTGGACTCCCACATAATAGTAGTTGCAAAATAAAAATTTCTCAGTGTCTGCAGAAGCACTTAACTACAGAGGTGTTCTAGGGAGAGCAGAGACCGGAAGAGAGTGTAGAAGGTGAACAGTCAAGCAACAGGCATCAGCTCTGTTGTAACAAGTTCTTCTCAGCCTCTTGGTGCCTGGACAGTGTTTGGTCAGAGTGCTGTCACAATCCTCCCTTTCCCCGACTTTGAAGAATTTTCTCTTCCTGCACTCTTCACCATGTTGCTTGTGCAGCAGGAGAGAGAGACAGACGCATGCATACATGCACAGAGTGCAGTCCTGAGCAGGGCTGATGCAGCCAGGAGCTCCACTTTCCAGAGACCGGGGGGGGGCAGTGATGGCCCGCATCCCACAACTGGTATCGCCCTACAAAGTGATACCAATTGATACATTGTACCCAATTTTAATGGTATCATTAAAAGATTTGCTGTGAACAAATTTAGTGTAGAGACAAATAAGTAGGTTATCATAGGCTAGACGGTGAAGAAACAGTGATAGGTTTTAAGAATTTGGTTTTTTGCATTCTGTCTTCATATTCTTCTTGGTCAAATGTTGCAGAAGAAGAAATTAATTTTTTTTTTAATTGACATTTTTTCCCAAGGCCTTTTGGGGCCGCGGTGGCTCAGAGGTTAAGACGCTGAGCTGCAGATTGGAAGGTCTGTAGTTCAGCAGTTCAAGACCCGAGTGCTGTGTGACGGAGTGAGCTCCTGTCTCTGGCCCCAGCTCCTGCCATCCTAGCAGTTAGAAAGCAAGAAATTGCAAGTAGATAAATAGGTACTGCTTCGGTGGGAAGGTAACAGTGTTCCGTGCACCTCGACGTTTATTCATGCTTGCCACATGACCACGGAAATGTCTTTGGACTGCGCTGGCTCTTCGGCTTGGAAACGGAGATGAGCACCGCTCCCTAGAGTTGGATTTGACTGGCTTTCGAGCAAGGGAAACCTTTACCTTGACATTTTTACTAAACTTATTTTAACTTTCTCTTAAAGGAGCTGATAACAGAAAGTCAAATGCAGTCTATTTTTATGGATACTGGAAAAGTTCCTTTTAGGGATCCTTCAAACTTCCATGTAATTCCTACAATACCTGGACTGGCAGCTACTTCCACTGCTTCTGCAGCTTGGCTAAGCAGTGATGGTGGAGCACTCTTTGCTCTACTTTCTGCCTCTGGTGGGATTTTTGTTCTTAACCTGCCACCTCACGATGCTCATGGTAAGAATATAAATTGATCTAGATAACTTGTTTCAGCTTGCTTGCCGTTAGACATCTCAGAAATTAGTTATATAGTACATTTGTATGCTACGGTTCTTCCAAGGAGCTCAGGGCACCATATATTCTGTACTTCATTTTATCTTCACATCCACCATCTGTGATGTAGGCTAGGCTGGGGGGGTTTGACTGGCCCAAGGGCATTCTGCAAGCTTCATGGCAGAGTGGGGTTTCCACCCTGGGTCTTCCGGGTCCTAGTCCAGTGTTCTAATCACTACGCCCCACTGTTGTGCGAAACCAGGTGATTTAAAAATGTTTCCTAATGCATAGAATGGTGTTTGAGTTAAATCTGTTATAATAAATAATATATAATAATATAATAAAACGTTGTACTCAACTGTGTATTTATGGAAAATAGATTGGAGCACACATTTATTAAGCTGTGATTTGAATGCAAGGAGTACTTGGTAGACAACTTTCTAAAGAACACTTCCTTTCTCATTTTGTTCTGTCTTTGCAACTTCTTGTGGAGTTTTTATCCTTTCCTTATAAATCATTGATGGCTCATCGTGGTAGGATTATTTGCCTCTTTTACAGTGTAGTATGCCATTTCATGTTCTGTTCATCTCAGTATGCACCAATAGTATAACTTCTATAGTACGGTGTGAGCATCCTTGCTCATCTCTTATACATTTCATAACTAATTTTGTCTTGTATGCTTCCTTCTGGAACTCCTATAAGCAATGTTCCCTCTAAGCTGTGGAGTCTTATGAGCAAAGGTTCTACTTTGTGAGCCACTGGCATTAAAGTTGTGAGTGAGCGATTCGGCTGCTGCATAGATTAGTTTGCTCTGGAGCCATCCTTCCTGAGCTAAGACAAAAATGTGTGAGCCGGAGGCTAAAAAACTGAGCTAGCTCACACTAACTCAGCTTAGAGAGAACACTGCCTATAAGATTATTATTGAGGTTTAACCGCTTTTATTACATTGTTTGCTAGACGTGAATGAACTGCTAACTGATCAATTATCTTCTTGTTTATAGGGATAGTTTCAACAGTGGAGCTGAAACAGAGTTCAGTCATGCAGCGTTTGCTTACAGGTTGGATGCCAACAGCTATCAGGTTCGAATTTTGTTGGCAAACAAAGCTAGACTGTAACAATTTGTTATCTACAGCTGTTGGCAGAGCTGAAATGGAAAGAAAGTGCTGAATGAACAGTTGGTCTCCCATTAATCTTACAGTGCTACTGCTTGAATTATGCTTGTGTTTTAGCAACCACATTAAACATATAAATTAATTTGTACTTTGCCATTTACCCAGGTCCCAGTTGTCATCAAGATCTGATTAAAACTTGCAGTTTTAATGTGCTGTTTCTCTAGTTGGTCTGTCTTAAACTCTGGATTATTTGCATAGTCATATGAAAAGCATCCAGACTGAGCAGGCATAGTGTGTATAATGACTTGAAGGGGACAGGGATTTCAAGAATTGATGGAGTTCAGCCTTTTCTGTTTAATCTGAAGCCCTGAAATGCTTTTGGGTTTACTGCTGCAGGTGGAATCCCATGTTGCAGAGGTAACAAGGATGCCATTCACAATTCCAACTAGTAAGAAGGCTGTATCCTTATTTTACATTAAAACCTGATGTCTGTTGTTCAGAGCTGATGTGATATAAAAATTAAATTTTGGAACTGGGAAATCCAAGTTCAAATTGCTGCTCAACGACACAACTCAGTCAATAGTCATCACAGCTAATCTATTTTATGGAGTTGCTATGAGCATAACGTTTGGTGTGTGCTGAACTGAGAAAGTGTCAGGTAAATTGCTGTGATGCACTTAATATGGAGCTGCTCTGGATGATTCTTGGAAGCTTTAAATACAGCTGAACTTTGTAGTCCTTTTGCATGGAATTGCTTTAGAGGAAAAATTAGCATTTCACAATGTGTAGCACCCTGTAGGGGTGTGCATTCAACTAAATCGAGTCGAAAAATACCCCAAAAATACTGTATTGGTATTTTCTGGATATTTTTAAGCCGGTTAGTGAGTGGGCCATTTACTCAGCTATCTGAAAATGGGTAACCCAAAAACTCCCATGGTTGAAATGCATTTCAAGGGGCTGCAAGCCCTTCCAAATTCACTTGCAGGCTCCTGGGGCTTGTTTCTCCAGCAGCCCAGTTTAAACCGGACGGCAGGAGAAAGCGAGGATCCCAAGATCTTCTTTGCTGCTGGGAACAATGTGCTCCACGTGGCACAGCAGCTCCCGAGGCTCCCTTCTCCTGCAGTCTGGTTTAAACTGGACTGCAGGAGAAAACTTGCCGCTTGGAGAAGGTGCCCAAAGGTATCGGTCCCTTTAAACACCCTCCCCCAAGCGGCGAGTTCAGTCACCACTTGAAGAAGGTGTCCGAAAGGATTGTGGTCCCTTCAAACACTGTCTCCAAGGGGTGAGTTTGCTCACCTCTTGGAGAAAGTGCCCAAAGGGATTGGTACCTTTAAACACCCTCCCCAGCCTGGAGAAGGCCTCCAAGAGGATTGTGGTCCCTTTAAACACCCTCCCCAAGTGACGTGTAAACTGCTGCCTGGAGAAGGCATCCAAGAAGCCACAAAATCCAACAATCCCAATTATTTCCCGAATCCCAATTGCATACTGATATCGGGATTCAGGAATATCCGGAAATACCCCTAGTGCCCTGCACTGGCTTCCTCTAAATCTAGAATATTCTAATGTGCCCAGTCCAAAGTATGCCCTACTTGTAGCGATTTGCTAAACTGTGAACCTTTTCAGAAAACCTCTTTCCTTGAGCTAGCTAATGGGGCTGGAGTTTTAATATCATTTCTATCTCATTTTGAGGAGATATTTCATATATAAATGTGTGTTGTCTGTTCCATGCCATTAGGATTGAGTGGATTAGTTTCAATCCAACAATTTAGAAAAACCTTGTAATTTCCTTAAATTGTTAAATCCCTTTTGTGAAGGACAGACTGCAGCTCAGGCTTTCTTCATTTCACTCACTGTCTTTTGTCTGTGTTCTGCTATCCTGCCTTGACAGTGTATTTCCCATGTGTTCCCCATGGGTAGGTTTATATGAGTAATAGAGGAAAGCACTTGGCTATTTAACAGTCATAGTCACTGAAAGCTTTATCAGTATCTGAAACTCAGGAGCATTCTGGCTACGTATTATACCATCCTTCGAATTGTAACCACAGTTACTGGTGTTATCTAATACAAATTTTAAAGCAGCTTTTTGCTTTGACTTTTAAAAAAAATCTACGCTTGCTTATTGTATTTATGCTTGCTTATTGTATTTAATCAAAAATCCTTTTGAATTCCAGAGGGGATCAAAGTCTTTCAGACCTCCCTGTTAGCTTGTCGGTTCACTGCCGTGAGCATGATGCCTTCCTCTTTGCACTCTACCAGGATCATAAACTCAGGATGTGGTCTTACAAAGTGAGTATGAAAGTTTGTTTCTTATGTATCTATCTGTTGTTAGCTGCCGTGATTGATTATTCATGTGACTTGATACTTTCTAATTGCCAGCTGTTGACATCATTTTCAATAAATACGCAACACAAGCTACATGAATTAGTGGAAGTCCAAAATGTCTTTTGCATCTCGTTAATATAGATTATGCAGTGCATGCTAGGCCATGGTGTGTGTGTCAGCAGTAAATTCATGCTAAGTCCCAAACCTAACTTGGATTGGACTGTTAATTTGCTTCAGCTGTAACCCTAACCCGGATAGCCCAGGCAAGCCCGATCTGGTCAGATCACGGAAGCTAAGCAGGGCTGATCCTGGAAAGGACTTGGAAGGGCAGCCAGGGAGGTTATCAGACTTCCAGGCTTGCAAGTACATACACACACAAAATACATACACACACAAATTTGCTTCGGCTGTACCGGAGGTCCTGCATCCTTGGGTAACTTGGTAAACAGGGCTTTTTGAAGACTGCATAGGAGGAACAAACTCATCCCTCTTTTACAAAAGCTCTGTGGGTGATTGAAGGGTAGAGGAAAACATCAGAGAGGCTGTTAAAGGGAATAATGTTAGAATAATGTATCCTCACACTGACTGGGCAAAAGTGGAAAGAGGAAATCTCTAGGTATGATAAATAATACTGGCATAGAAAAGTTAGTCATAAAATTAACTAAAGGGAAGATAACCCTGAATTTCATCCCAGGTGACATTTGAATCTGGTGTGAGAGGTAGAAGAGGTTGAACCTCTAGGAAACAGTGACTGTGGGTCTTTCAGGCTCAACCATGCAAGGGTTGTGTAAGGAGGTGATCTTTCAGAAATAACTGAAAGCAGCAGCTTTAAGTTCCTTGGAAACAAATGCAAATAGTCTGAAAAAGTGTTTGTACAGCTGTAAGGTACAGATGCTTAGGAAAAATAACATCAAAACCTTTTGGCCTTTGGGCACTACTAGTAAATTGCACTGTGCTTTGGAAGGGGACTTGGGTTTAGGAATGCAAGCTGAACTGTAGAAAGCCATCAGGAAGAGGTATTCTTTAAAATCAGTTTCTACAATCAGAGAGTGCTTTTCAAAAGTGCTGTACAAACAGCATCTCATTCACTGGAACTTAAACATATCAGTAAAACATCTTTTCACTATTATTGAGGGGATAAATTAACATAGGTTCATAGTTCTACGTGTGGTGGAGTTGCAAAAAAAGCCTTCTGGCAACTAATGTGAGGATGTTAACATGTTTAAAAATAATGTAAAAACTGACCTAAAATTACCTTTATTAAATTTATTTACATAAAGGTAAAGGTTTCCTTTGCTCGAAAGCTAGTCGAGTCCGACTCTAGGGTTGCAGTGCTCATCTCGTTTCCAAGCTGAAGAGCCAGCACTGTCTGAAGACACTCCTGTGGTCATGTGGGTGGCATGACTAAACGCCAAGGCTCACAGAATGCTGTTTCCTTCCTACCGAAGTGGTACTTATTTATCTACTTGCAGTTTCTTGCTTTCAGACTGCTAGGTTGGCAGGAGCTTGGGCCAGAGATGGGAGCTCACTCCATCACACAGCACTAGAGTCTCGAACTGCTGAACTACTGACCTTCCAGTCTCAGCGTCTTAACCTCTGAGCCACCGCAGCCCCTTTATTAAGTTTACTTACATAGGAAAATGTAAATAAATAAAATGAAAATGACAGCCAGTGTGTCGCAGTGGTTAGAGAGTTGAGCTAGGAGGATCTGGTAGACCAAATTTGAATCCCCCATTCTGCCATGGAAACTTGCTGGGTGACCTTGGGCCAGTTACACAGCCTAACCTCCTTCCTAGGGTTGTTGTGAGGATAAAATGGAGGAAAAGTGAATGATGTAAGCTACTTTGTGTGTCCATTGAGCAGAAAGCCAAGGTATAAATAAAGTTAATAAATCAAGAAATAAGAATTCAGCGCACAAACCTTTAATAAAATGTATTTTACTAGCAACGTGATCCATCATTTTTCAGCACTGGAAATCTGTGATGAAAATTACAGTTGGTGTATGATTTTGGAGATAATCTGATTTGTTCTAAGAGAGCTGTTTTCAAATTGGAGTCGAAAAAAAGCAAGCCAACCACTGATGACCTCTTTATTGTGTTAGAACCAATTTGGATCTCTTGTCAACTCACATTCAACAATTTTTCAAGCCTCAAGAACCTTCATAAAGATCTTTGTAACATAATGCTTATATTTTGATTAGAACTATAATAACATTTCATTAAGCAGTAAAAATAAATTGTATGACGTCTTCATCTTTTTGTCTCTTAGTCATATTCTGTTTACTTGATTGTATAATTTGAATAATTCTTTAAAAAGCCAAAATATTGTTAGCTGTTTGTGAATGAGAGTTGGAATCTGTCTGTTCAACATTTCTATCTGTCGTTTTGACAGTTGTGTTTAAATGTTTTTTGTATGGGCTGCTTTGTGCTACTCATCTGGCATCTTCCCTTGGCAGGATCAAATGTGTCTGATGGTGACTGATCTGTTAGACTTTGTGCCTGTAACTAAAGACCTGAGGCTTGCTACTGGGACTGGACACAAGTTACAGCTGGCTTATTCTGAGACACTGGGGCTTTATATTGGTGTGTACTTGCGTGCGCCCAAGCAAGGACAGGTACTATAATGGTTTGCATTTTGATAATAAAAGTTTCCTGTTTGTTTTCAAAGGCAGGGAACTTACATTTATAATCAACTAGCCTGAGACCCGTGCCTCGCTACGGTATTTAAGTTCCGTAAATCCTGTTATAATACTGATGATGTGAAATTTGAAATGTGACATTTGTTGTAGGAATTCTAATGGAGAAGACTGTAGTGTAAGAAATGATGTGAGACATACGTACTCCCTCCCCCCTCTACCAAAAGACCTCTCTGTAGACCACATTGGTGGTTCTGCCCTCAGGTGCTAGGATCACCAGGCTGCTTGGTGAGCTCACTCTGGAGTAGGCCACATAGAACTGTCCATTTAAGAAGCAGTTGTCTGTTAAGTCAACTGCCATCTTCCATGAAAGTGATAGCCTCTCTACCTGTGTTCCTGGATTGTTTTGCTCATATGGAGACTGTGTTGTTCTGAGCACCTCAGGGTGATCTTGCTGGTACTTGGCCTGTGCAGCTCACTGCATTGCAGGAGTACTATGTGCAAATGTCTTTGCTGCATTCCTAAGTTGCCTCCTCCTTGTAGCGTCGGTGTATCTGGCTCGATGTTTGCCAGGAGCTTTCTTGGGGGCAGTAAGAGGTAAGAGGTGTGAGGGGGAGTTGGTGTGAGGGAGTGGTGATGTGGTGGACATTTCTTCAGGTTCATGAGGGAGCCATGCATCGAAATGGCTCCTAGAAATGTCCTTTACTATCTCCCCATAAACATTCATACCCTGGCCCTGCTCCTACACCTGACAGACAATGGCCTGTCTAATGTTGGGGGGGGGGGGATTGTATTTAAAGGCATTGGGGAGGCTGGGCCATCAGCAGTGCTAAGGCAGTCCTGCTGAGCAAACCTCCCCGGTGGCTGTAAGCATCCCACCTCCTCTCCTACACCTGACAAGCAGCTGCCTGTCCAGTGTAGGAGGGGGAAGGGGGAGGAGTATTAGAAGCCACTGTGGAGGCAGGGCTGGCAGGATCACTAAGGTGTTACTGCTGGGGCAGGCTCTCTCATGGTTTTAAGCACCCTGCAACCACTGCTGCACCTGACAGAGAACCGCCTGTTAGGTGTGGGAGTTTGTTGGAAGCCATCGGAGAGGCTGGGCCAGCAGTATTGCTAAGGTGATCCTGCTGGGGCGGCATCCCTGATGGATTAAAGTTCCCTGGTCCTGCTCCTACACCTGACAGACACCGGTCTGTGTGGTGTTGTGGGGGGATTGTATTTAAAGACATCAGGGAGGCTGGGCCAGCAGCAGTGCTAAGGCAATCCTGCTGAGCAAACCTCCCTGGTGGCTGTAAGCATCCC
Organism: Gekko japonicus; assembly: GCF_001447785.1. Taxonomy (NCBI): domain Eukaryota; kingdom Metazoa; phylum Chordata; class Lepidosauria; order Squamata; family Gekkonidae; genus Gekko; species Gekko japonicus. The sequence continues at coordinate 390,973 of NW_015168058.1, forward strand.
ACCTCCTCTCCTACACCTGACAGGCAGCTGCCTGTCCAGTGTAGGAGGGGGAGGAGTATTAGAAGCCACTGTGGAGGCGGGGCCGGCAGGATCACTAAGGCGTTACTGCTGGGGTGGGCTCCCTCGTGGTTTTAAGCACCCTGCAACCGCTGCTGTATCTGACAGACAACCGCCTGTTAGGTGTAGGAGGTGGGGGGAGTGTGTTGGAAGCCATCCCACCTCCTCTCCTACACCTGACAAGCAGCTGCCTGTCCAGTGTAGGAGGGGGAAGGGGGAGGAGTATTAGAAGCCACTGTGGAGGCAGGGCTGGCAGGATCACTAAGGTGTTACTGCTGGGGCAGGCTCTCTCATGGTTTTAAGCACCCTGCAACCACTGCTGCACCTGACAGAGAACCGCCTGTTAGGTGTGGGAGTTTGTTGGAAGCCATCGGAGAGGCTGGGCCAGCAGTATTGCTAAGGTGATCCTGCTGGGGCGGCATCCCTGATGGATTAAAGTTCCCTGGTCCTGCTCCTACACCTGACAGACACCGGTCTGTGTGGTGTTGTGGGGGGATTGTATTTAAAGACATCAGGGAGGCTGGGCCAGCAGCAGTGCTAAGGCAATCCTGCTGAGCAAACCTCCCTGGTGGCTGTAAGCATCCCACCTCCTCTCCTACACCTGACAGGCAGCTGCCTGTCCAGTGTAGTAGGGGGAGGGGGGAGGAGTATTAGAAGCCACTGTGGAGGTAGGACTGCACCTGACAGACAACCGCCTGTTAGGTGTAGGACGGGGGAGAGTGTGTTGGAAGCCATCAGAGAGGCTGGGCCAGCAACTTTGCTTCACCTCAGAGGTGGTTGTTGGCCACACCTGATTTCCTCAAATGTCATTAGCTCTCTGCAGTCCGCTGTAACTGTTTTTTTTTTAACCTTAGAACACTGAGCTCTGCAGCTGACCAATCAGAGAGTAGGGGGTGCAGGGAGGCAGCTGCCTGGCAGCCACATAGGAATCAATGGGGAGAGCACATTTTACCCCTTTTGACTCACTTAGGGGTCGAATTTCTAAAAATCCCTTCTTAGTGAGCACCTACGCCATGGTAGGAGCGCTCTCCCCGAATTTGGTGTCTCTAGGTCCAGCAGTTTGGCCTGCGCGTTGATTTTACGTTGAGGGGACTTTCTTTTATATATATATAGATAGATGGGTTTCTGAGTTGCAGAGGGAAGAGATTGGTTTGAAGAGCTTTCTGACTTTCATTGTGCATTCCAGGCAGCTTACAAAAATTTGTATTTTTCTCTCTGTAAATATAGCTTTTTGTTTGTGATGCTAGATTATAAACAGTTTGGAAATATTGTCAATTTCAAATCTCTTTTTGGTTCAAAATAGCAGGGAACTGCAACTTACTGGTCCCTTAGACAGGGCAAAGCAAGCTTAGAAGGATTTACACATTTCTAGCTGATATTTTTCATTTAGTTTGTTTTTACCATAGGAGAATTGGTACAGTTTTTAAATTTTAGAGACTCTTGTTGCAGGATGGGCAAAAATTTATATTTTCTGTTTGTGCCCCCACTTTCAAAGATCTACCAGTTGTTTCGGAATGCCTTGGTGAGGAAAGGCTCCAATTGCTTTTTTGTGTTTGTGGCATCTCAATAGGCAGTCGACAGGTGGACAATATTGGGGTGGGGGGAGAATTACTTGCTATCCTGGCTTGTTTAAGTACTGTAACATCCCAAGGTCTTGTGCTATTGCTGTGTCTTGAATAATCATCATTAGATGTTTGCATCTGAGTAAAAGAATAGGATATAATTGTTTTATATTTATTTCCACTAATTGCAGTGTGGGTTTTGGGGCTTTTTTTTTTTTTGCAGTTCTGTGTCTTCCAGTTGGTGAGCACAGAGAGTCACCGCTATAGTCTTGATCACATATCATCATTGTTCACCTCTCAGGTAAGAGTCAGGTTTTCTTCTGGGGCTAATGGGATACTGGCCATTTTTCACTTTTCAGATAAAAATTAGGAAATCTGCTGAGCATGTAACTTGGATTGAAAGGGGGCCTGAATAGAAATATATGAGAGACACAGATTTCCCATCACTTCAACATGTTACTGAGCTACTTAAGTATGTCTTTAGTTGGAGCACAGTTAAAACTACAACAACGTATTGAACCCTGATGGAAACATCTATGTATGCATGCCTTGTGAGTGGTCTGATACTTAGTATCCATGTTTGCTAACAGTAAACAGAATTTTTAGAAGCATTTATAGATTTATCAGAATTTTGAGTTTTATCCTCAGTATAATTCCATTTCCCTTTTCTTATTTATTAGATTAAGCTACATTAGGACTGAACTTTAATTGCATATTATGATGTATTCTTTGCCTAGGAGACACTTATTGACTTTGCCTTAACTACAGCTGAGATCTGGGCACTCTGGCATGATGATGAGAATCAAACTACTGTAAAGTACATCAATTTTGAGCAGTAAGGTTTTTTTCTCTCCGTCTCTTAAGAAATCTTGTTAGCTAAAAAACAAGTGTTTAGTATTTACTTTAAAGTTTCTCGATGATTCAGTTGAAAGGGTTTTAGACCAGAGAGTTGAAACTTTTGAAAAAATAGTGTTCTTTATAGATTCAGGTGGGTAGCCATGTTGGTCTGAAGCAGCAGAACAAAATTTGAGTCCAGTGGCACCTTTAAGACCCACAAAGTTTTATTATATGGGTATCTTTCTTCTTCAGATACACTGACACAGAAGCCACCATCCATTACATATTAATAGAGGATGAAGAGGATGTTGCCGGGAAGGACCAATTAGAGTCAGGATGCATAAGTAACTGAGCAATAAATATAGCTAAGACTGGATGAAGGCAATTGGTAAGACCTCTGTGAATAGCTGTAAATTAGCAAGCAGCATAATAAAAGAGTTTACAAACTGATGCGAGAACTAAATGACCAAATGCGAGAAATGAATCACATTAGTATGTGTAGTGAGATAAAAAAACTGATATCTCTGTTAAGCCCTGGGGGTTCCATTGTCCTGAGTGTTGTAATAACTTGTAACTCAGCAATCTGACAACAAGAAGCACAAAAGTGAGAAACCGCAACCTTCCAGGACATTCAGTGAGGGACCTTGAAGTAGCTGTTTTATTTCAAAGGGGTTTCGGAAATAGACTCAAATGGGAGATTGCTGAGTTACAAGTTATTACAACACTCAGGACAATGGGAGCCCCCAGGGCTTAACAGAGATATTGGTTTCTTATCTCACTACACATGCTAATGTCATTCAGTTCTCACATCTCTTTGTAAAGTCTTTTATTATGCTGTTTGATAATTTACTGCTACTCACAGGTCTTACCAGTTGCCTTCATCCAGTCTTAGCTATATTTATTGCTCAGTTGTTTATGCATCTTGACTCCAGCTGGCCTTTCCTGGCAACACCCTCTTCATCCTCTTGTCATATGTAATGGCTCAGTCGATTCTGCCACCACATTCTGCTAGATATGTAGACAAGGGGCATCTTTTTGGCTCTGAGGTGCATGGACAAGGGTAGCTGGGAGTCTGTCAGGACATAGAGAGAAATACTGCATGCATCTGTTTGTAATGGCAGATACGCGGTGATACCTTTGGTCAGCAGTGTGGGGGGAAGAAGGATGAAAGTTAACGGGTTTCACTATTGAATACACTGCCGTTAATTTTTCTTCGGAGAAATAATCATTCATGATCTGTATGAAGTCTTTGATACGAGGCTCATTAAACATGTGTCATCCTCTTTCAGTAATGTAGCGGGTCAGTGGAATCAAGTGTCTGTGCAGCCCCTGCCAGCAGAGGAAGTCGACATTAGAGACGACCAGGACCCAAGGGTGAGTCAGCTGCAAACGAACAGAAATAACCTCATTTTTCAGTTTCATATTTTATACTGAGAGCTCTAAAGATTTGAATATTCACTCTTAGAAGTTGTAATGTTTGAAGCAGTTTATGGATTTGAATGTTGAAACATACATTTATCTACTGTAGTTTACAGAGCTGTGCAGTCATAAAAACAATTCACATTATGTGGGAAAAGTTCAGTGCATTGAAAGGGAAAGCATGTAAAGTCATAAGGTAGCCTTTGAAACATAAGACAGGAGGGCCTGGCGTGAGGTGGTCCGTGGGGTCGCGAAGAGTCGGACTCGACTGTGCGACTGAACAACAGCAACAACAACTGCTCCTAGATCAGGAATGAAACAAGCAAATTAGATGAAACTGCAAGGTGTCATCTTTGGCTGATTGGTGTTTAAGCTGTGCGTCTGGAACAGTAATTTTTAGGTGTCCTTGATACTGCTTTTGGTGCTCCCAGGGCCCTAAAGTGTTTGGATGGAAGGGCTCAGAAGCAGTGTGTCAAAAAGAATAATTTGTATATTGATTGAGGTGTTTGTTGTTTTCTATAAGTGTATGCTTTCATATTTCTTCTCATAAGCCTGTCTTGATGTGCTTCGGGTCTTGGAATTCTAGAGTTGCTGTTTGGGCAGTGCAGCAACTTTTATAGTTCAGTTTAATTTTCTTTTCTCACAGCTTTTGATAGTATATTTTGTAGCATATTGTAAAAGTTTGGGAAGTACTTAAAATGCAAAGTTCAACTTTGGGCATAGTTAGGACATAATGCTGCCCCATAGTTGACACTCAGCTGTATTGGAAGGATCCTAAAATTATATGTGCAATCAGTCTTTAAAAATTAATCCCATAGACCTTTTAAATGTTATTTCCAATCATGCTGTCTCTTATAGGAAACATATACAGAGGCTATCTTCATGCCTGGCCAGTTTGCAAATGCTGCTTTGCTTAAAGCATTACAGGTGAGCAAGACTTTTCTTTGTTTATTCTGTTGTAGAGCTTATGAAATTAATGGGAATTGGCATTAACAAGCCAGCTTAAAGTTCTGTGATATGAAATGGCAAGGCTGGCATTCTAAACCATAATACTTCTTTTTTAAAACAATTTTATATTTTTTATATAGACAAACAATTATAAATAAACATACATACGGTGTTTCCCCGAAAATAAGACACTGTCTTATATTTATTTTTTCTCAAGAAGACACACTAGGGCTTATACCACAAATTCATAGAAATCCTGCTAGGGCTTATTTTTGGGGTAGGTCTTATTTTCGGGGAAACAGGGTATGTATACATTGGGGGATTTCCATACATCATTAGACTGGCTATTAAAATACCTTATATACTATATTTATCTTCTAAATTCCGTTTTATATTCTTATGTATATCTTTTGCAAATAGTTAAAAATAAAGAATTTTTATCGTCTTCTTGATTGGCTGTAAGTCTATATATTTTACTTGATATATTCTTCAAATCATTTTTAAAATCTTAACTATATATTTTCAAAATTTTTGTTCAGTCTATCCTCTCTTTTCAACACTTTGTATTTCTTATCTTATCACATCTTCAGTGTTAATGTCAGTCCAGCTCTTTATACTTTTTTCAGATATTTTAGTTTTTAAATCATTGGGGTCTGAACTGGCAGAGACTGAGCAAGAGAGAGATCTTGGAGTTGTAGTGGATAACTCACTGAAAATGTCGAGACAGTGTGTGACTGCAATAAAGAAGGCCAATGCTATGCTGGGGATTATTAGGAAGGGTATTGAAAACAGATCAGCCAATATAATAATGCCCCTATATAAATCAATGGTGAGACCTCATTTGGAATACTGTGTGCAGTTCTGGGCACCACACCTTAAAAAAGATATTATAGCTTTGGAAAAAGTGCAGAAAAGGGCAACTCAAATGATAAAAGGGTTGGAACACTTTCCCTATGAGGAAAGGTTAAAGCGCTTAGGGCTCTTTAGCTTGGAGAAAAGACGACTGAGGGGTGACATGATCGAGGTTTATAAGATTATGCATGGGAAAGAGCAGGTAAAGAAAGAGGTACTTTTCTCCCTTTCTCACAATACAAGAACTCGTGGGCACTCCATGAAACTGCAGAGCGGTCGGGTTAGAACGGATAAAAGGAAGTACTTCTTCACCCAAAGAGTGATTAACACATGGAATTCACTGCCACAGGAAGTGGTGGCGGCTACAAGCATGGACAGCTTCAAAAGGGAATTAGATAAGCATATGGAGCAGAGGTCCATCAGTGGCTATTAGCCACAAGGTATAGCTAGGGGCTCTGGGGCAAGTGATGCTCTGTCTTCTTGGTGCTTGGGGGGGTCCACAGTGGGAGGGCTTCTAATGTCCTGGCCCCACTGCTGGACCTCCTGATGGCACTGGTATTTCTGGCCACTGTGTGATACAGAGTGTTGGACTGGATGGGCCTTTGGCCTGATCCAACATTGGCATCTCTTATGTTCTTATGTTCTTATTGACGTTGTAAGCATGGCAAATTCAATCTCATTGTAGATTTCTTCAAATTTTTCTGTATCCATGTATTTTGTTGTTGCGTGGATCTTTGTCGTTCTTAAATCTTGAACATTCTTTTCAAAAGTATTTTGGAATTTTAATATGTAGACTGTTTTGTCAAGCTCCATTTTTATAAAGGTTTCTTCTTTAAAGTCTTGTTTATTTTTTACTGGTTCCAGTTTGACGTCTGGTTCTTTCAGTTTCTTTTCTTGTCTCTGATCTTCTTCCATTTTCAATTCCATTTTCTGGATAGATGTGTATTTTTTCTTGTGTAGGATTCATAACTGCTTCTAATGCCACTGCCACAGCCGAGGTCACTGTCTCTTGAATTAAGGCCTGTAGGTCTACTAAGTTAATACCTAGAAGTGGCATCACAGGAACTTTTCCTTTAACTTCTGCAACAACCATCTTAAGATATTTTAAACAAAGAATCTCACTGAATTTTTTTCCATACTAAATCTAGCACAGTCAGTTTTGCAAAGTTTACAAAACAGTTACTAATGTTATTACTGCACTATTATTATAGTCATAAGAATCAACATAAACTTTCCCCGCAGTGACAAATCTTATCAGTTGTTTACAGAACAGTCAGTAAAAGCAGAGACAATACATTACATTACCAAATTTGTCTATGTTACAACAAAGTGATGCATTAAAAATGAGTCAATTTTAATTAGTATTTCAACCTTATTTTCTTCTTTCTTGTTTCTTCTTTTCTTCTTTCTTTTGGTTGAGAGCCAGTTTGGTGTAGTGGTTAAGTGTGCGGACTCTAATCTGGGAGAACTGGGTTTGATTCCCCACTCCTCCACTTGCACCTGCTGGATGACCTTGGGCAAACCATAGTTCTGGCACAGCTGTTCTTGAAAAAGAGCCCCACCTACTTCGCAGGGTGTATGGTGTCTGTTATGGGGAGGGGAAGGGAAAGGAGTTCATAAGCCACCCTGAGACACCTTTGGGTAGTGAAGGGCGGGGTATAAATCCAATCTCCTCCTCCTCCTCTTCTTCGCCTTCTACCTTCTTGTTTAATTTGTAATCCAGATCATAATTGTAATCCACAAGGAAGTCTTCTTATAGTTCCAGATAGTTACTTATAATTCCATTAATGGGAAACTTTAGTAAAAAACAATCTTCTTTTAATCTCAGTGAGAGGAAAACTTCAGCAACATAAATTGTAATCCAATAACAGGGAGATTTTAAGTATATTTGTAATCCACAGTATGGTATTTAGTAGTTAATAGTTAAAGTTAGCCATTTCTTCTTTCGCCCAAATTTTTATTTAGAAAGTTCTTTTCTTATTTTCCTTCTAGCTGCTTCAGTAGTAAGGATGGGGGGAAATCCCTTAACTTTTAAAGTGTAGAATTTAAAGGGCTTGGTTTCTGATCTTAGTGCATTTAAAGCTTATGGTGTTGGTTATCTTGATGTATTGAATGTGGTCTGCTGTTTCCCCCCTTTGGTCCGGCAATCGCAGCCACGCATTTTAAACATTTAAAATAATCAAAGTGCTAACTAAAGTAACATGATGATGTTTAAGTTATGCAAAGTAAAAAACTAAATAACAAGTTAAGGCTATAAGGTCAACAGTTGAAAAGCAATAAATACGTCAAAATAGCAGATAAATGTCTAAAGGTGTTTTTTCTAATTGTGGGAAGTAACAGAATCTGAATTATCTTCTCTCAGGTGTGGAGGGCACTTAACACCATGTTTCGAGCTGGATGTAATGTTGTCAGCAGACGTCCCAATATTCATTCCATTCTTCTTGTTGAGGAATGTGAGGACTGAATGAGTTAGCATATGTCATGGGATAAAAATGTTGAGTCCTGGGGAGGGTTTTGTTCCAAGTGTTGTAATTCAGCAATCTCCCTTTCCACTCTGTTCCTGAAGTTCCTTTGTAATAAAACAGCCACTTTGAGGTCACCCACTGGATGTCCTGGAAGGCTGAAGTGTTCTTCCTACATGTGTCTCAGTCTTGTGATTCCTGATGTCAGATTTGTGTCCATTTATCCTCTGGCGTAGGGTTTGTCCTGTGTAGAGAACCGAAGGGCATTGTTGTTGACATTTAGTGGCATAAACAATGTTAGAAGATGAGCAAGTGAATGAGCCTCTAATGGTGTAGTTGATTTTGTTAGGTCCAGTGATAGTGTTGTCTGAGTGTCTGTGGCAGCAAAATTGGCATCTGGGTTTATTGCAAGCTGTGGTCCCAGTGTCCACGTTCAAATGAGATCTTGCATTTTTGTGGGTGAGGAGTTGTTTGAGACAAGGGGTCTGTCTGTGCACAAGAAAAGGTTTGACCCCCAGTACTTGCGAAAGAGAACTGTCATTATCCAGTAGAGGTTGTTAGTCGTTGATGATGCGTTGTACTGTTTTGAGCTGAGAGCTGTTTGTGACCACTAGTGGTGTTCTGTTATTGCCTCTTTTGAGCCTGTCTTCTAACAGGTTTTCTCTGGGTATCATTCTGACTTTGTTAATCTGCCTCCTGACTTCATCAGGTGGATACTTTAGTTCCAAAAAGGTGTGTTGTAGATCCCTCAGGTGAGAACCTCTGTCTGTAGGATTGGAGCAGATGTGACTGTAGCGTGGAGCCTGGCTGTACACAATGGATCGTTTGGTATGTTTTGGATGGTAGCTGGAGGCATTTAGGTGTGTTTGTTAGTCAGCAGGTGTCTGGTATAAGGTGGTGTCTATGCATTCATTGTGTACTTTTACAGTAGTGTCCAGAAAATGTATTTCTTGCATGGATTGGTTCATTGTCAGGTTGATGGTGGGGTGAAGATTGTTGAATGCCTAGTGGAATGAGTCCAGGGCTTCTTTACCATGTGTCCAGACAATAAAAATGTCATAAATGTAACACAAATATAAGAGAGGTATGAGTGGGTGGGAGTTTAGGAGGCGTTGCTCCAAGTCAGCCATAAAGATGTTATCGTATTGTGTGGCCATGCAGGTGTCCGTGGCTGTGCCATTGATCTGGAGGAACAGGTTGTCACCAAGTCTGAAGTGGTTGTGGGTGAGAACAAAATGGCGCCGATGGTGGCAACGTCAGCTGTGTTGTTGTCAGAAGTCATGTTCCTTATGGCTTCATCTTCACCCCTCTTTCTCGTCCTTTCCCCCTATAGTTAAACTGTACAATTACAGTTTAGGAAACGACGACTGAGGACATTATAGGAGTTTACAAGGTTATGCATGGGATAGATCAGGCTGAGAAAGAAGTACTTTTCTCCCTTTCTCACAATACAAGAACATGTGGGCACTCAATGAAATTGCTGAGCAGTTGGGTTAGAATGGATAAAAGGAAGTACTTTTTCATCCAAAGAGTGATTAACACATGGAATTCACTGCCACAGGAGGTAGCAATGGCTACAAGCATGGACAGCTTCAAGAGGGAATTCGATAAACATATGGAGCAGAGGTCCATCAGTGGCTATTAGCCACAAGGTATAGATAGGAACTCTCAGTCTGGGGCAAGGGATGCTCTGTATTCTTGGTGCTTGGGGGGGGGGCATCAGTGGGAGGGCTCCTAGTGTCCTGGCCCCACTGCTGGACCTCCTGATGGCACCTGGTATTTTTGGCCACTGTGTGACAGAGTGTTGGACTGGATGGGCCATTAGCCTGATCCAGCATTGGCTTCTCTTATGTTCTTATGTAATCCATCTTTGTGTGGGATGTTGTTATACAGAGATTCCACATCCACGGTGGCTAAAATAGTATCCTCTGGAAGGTTGTTCAAAGATCGTATTTGCCTCAGAGAGTCTGTGGTGTCACGAGTATAACTAGGAACATTGATGACATAGTGTCTTAGAACAGAGTCCATGTATCCAGATACCCCCACGGTGATAGTGCCTGTGCCTGAGACAATGGGGGCACCCCGGGTTGCCTGGTTTGTGTATTTTGGGTAGAAGATAAAAGGTACCTGGTCGAGGTTCCAGGGGTGTGTCTGAAAGGATAGGTTCCCAAATGTGCAGTGGTAATTCCTTTATAATCTTGTATGGCTCTTTTTTGTATTCCTGTGTGGGGTCTGAGTCCAGTTGTTTGTAAAAAGCAATGTTTGAGAGTTGTGTTTGAGCCTCTTGGATGTAGTCTGATCTATTCATGATGACAATGGCTCCCCCTTTGTCTGCTTCTTTAATTATAATATCCGGATTGTTCCCGAGGTTGTCTATGGCCTTCCTTTCAGCATGGTTGAGATTCTGCTGTATGTGATGTTGTTTGTTGATCATATCGCTTTGTACTCTGTGGCGAAAGCATTCTATGTAAAGATCCAGTGAGGTATTGTGACCATCAGGAGGGGTTCATGTGGAGTCTCTTTTCTTGTAGCATTGTTTTGATGGTATGTGGTGCTAAGTATCCTGTTCATTAGTGGACTGGAGAGATGGTACCTGTCCTCCAGTAGATTGTGTGATGGTGTGCTGTGAAGGTGCTGTCTGTTCTTCCTTGTTCTGTTCTTGTGTATGTTGGAAGTATGTGTGTTGGAAGTTGGAAGAACAGTTAGTCCAGCGGCACCTTACAGACCAGCAAGAGTTTCAGGGTATAGGTTTTTGAGAGTCAAGCCTCCCTTCATCAAACACAAGAAATGGAGGTAGTTTTCCACAGACCCATGTATGAAATTGTGACTACTTGGTGGTGATCCTTCATATAGCAATGAGAAACTTTAATTTTTTTTTAAGATCTTTTCTCAAGGGGCTGAGAGACTCTCAGACCTGTCCTGGGATGAACTGAAAAGAGAAATTACTATAGCTGTGGAGAATGAGGTAAGATTTGTTCTTGTCTCTGTTCCATGTTACCTCAGTTGTTCTTCAATTACTGTTCACCAGAAATACTCAGCATACCTAGGATTCTTGTGTATACCACGCTGTCCAACACAGTCACTACGTATCAAAATTAATGGCTACCAATGTTCTGAATCTGGAGACTTTTGCATACTCCTGCATTTTAGTTATGTAATGATCAGTGATCCAGTGGTTAGTCAAAACGTATAATTAGAAAATACTTGATTCTCTGCACCAAACTATCAAAGCTGAAATAATAGGTTTGGGATTTTGTTTACTTCATTATGTCTGCCTTTCTCCACAATGGGGACACAAAGCAGCTTATGCTGCATTATTATCTTCATTTTATTCTTGCAACGAAACACCCTGTGAGGTAGGTTAGGCTGAGAATGTGTTACTGGCCCCAAAACACCCATCAGGTGTCCATGGCAGACTAGGGGTTTGAATTTAGTTATCCCAGATCCTAATTTGACATTCCAACTGCACTGGCTCATCTACTGCACAGTAAGATTTGGAATTACAGTAAATGCTGCTAGACAGTGGCATTAATCTGTGTACTTCAGCTTTCTTTTGATCACGGTTTATTTCACAACAATTTGTCTGAATGTAGACCTGTAATCTGGCTGTGAGACAAAGGAAAGAACCATTTTAGGAAATCGCTGGGGTTTCACTGGAAGACCCAGGTTATAATTCCTACTTGTTCATGCCCATGACACTTCCTAGGTGACCGTACACCATTTGCTGCCTCTCCAATTAACATACCTCACAGAGTTGTTTGTGAGGATAAAATGTGTGTGGGAGATATACAACTGTAATAAAGGGGGGGTCATTTGTGGGTACAGAAGGGGAGGTACATCTAGGGTTGCCCTTAGTAGCAATATGCAAAGCTAGGTCTAATGGGTGGAAATTACAAGGGAGTCGTTACCGGCAAAATATCAGGAGAAACTTTTTAACTGTAAGAGTGGTTGAGCAGTGGAATAGTCTGCTTCGGGAGGTGGTGGATGCTCCTTCGCTGGATGTTTTCAAGCGGAGGCTGGACAACCATCTTTCGGGTATGTTGTAGGTATGTAGGGCTCTCTTCTGGCTACGCTCCTGCAGAGTGCGGGGGGTTGGACTAGATGACTTGCAAGGTCCCTTCCAACTCTTAACATTCTATGATTCTATGTTCCTGTAGTCCTTTTTAGCAGTATTGTTCTCAAACTTCATCTCTGTGTTTAGTGTAAATAATAGAATTTAAGGTGCTCTGTCTGCCAAATGTTTTTGTAAGTGGTGTCAGTAATCACTGTTAAACTAATTCTGCTCTGTAGCTTGATGCAAATGTACAGAAACTTAGTTTGTATTTTATCCATATAGTGTTTTGGTAGTACTTTAACAAAATACAAGTAAAATATTAGGTATTACATCAATAGAGAATATTTTTCTTTAATTTGTGCAGAATGCCAAAAAAAATGTTCTTTTGGTTTCTCGTAATAGATTATTTGGAGGCTGATTATTTCTGTTATGGTTAAACAATGGCATATTGTTCAGGTGTTAAAATGTGCATTCTCAGGTAAACTAATCTTGTATCTTGATCTGTCTTTCAGTTTCAGGGCAATATTACTGAATATGAATTCTCCCAGGAAGAATTTAGACAGTTACAGATAGAGTTCTGGTCGAAATTCTATGCTTACTGCCTTCAGTACCAAGAAGAACTCTCACGTCCTCTTGCTTTGCTCTTGAATCAGTACACTAATATGGTGTGTCTGCTGAAAAAGGTAAGGGACAGGCAAGCAGGAAACAAAACGTAAATGTCCATCTTCGGGAGCAAGATGAACTTGTGGCTGGCTAGCATACCTCAGTGTGGAGTTCATAACTTGCATAACATTTTTTATGGGCATGGTAGGTGCCAAATTACAAATTGGACACAATGTATTTCTTTTTACATTTTTCCGCTGAGCAGATTGTGGTCAGAACTTGAGACTGTAGGGTTGCCGGGGTATTGGGGGGGGGGTGCTGGGAGGAGGAGGGGCCGTCCCTGACACAATGATGTCACACAGAGTGATGTCATTGCATCAGAGATGCAGCACTGTGTGTGTGTGCCCCCTGCTTTCCCCCAACCATTTAAAGGGAACCTTTTCTTTAAATGGTTTGGGGAAAGCGGGGGCTGTGTGTGCCTGCCCGGCAGGTACTCATCTCGTCGCTTGCAGGGCAAGTGCAGATGGCCCCTGCTTTCAGGGCAAGTGTGAGTGGCACTGCTTTCAAAAGAGCAGGCACCCTGCTCGCCTTCTTGTAAGTGGTGAGATCACTGGTTGCAGGGAAACCAAGAAAACGGGGAGGGGGGGGAGATCTGAATTTTTTGCTTTTTAAAAAATTCCATCATTACTTGCAATTAAATTTTCAACTGTGTTTCTGTCTGTGACTTGCCCTGGTTAGAGGCATTTTCCTCACAGATTAATTTGGTTTTTCATAGTCAAGTGTATGCAAAGCACCAACCATACTTATAAAAATGCAGCTGAAATGTTTGTAAGACATCCTGCTTTAATGCTACAGACTAAACGATGGGTATGTTTTTCTTTCTCAGGGGTACCTGTCCTTTTTTGTGCCCTGCTCCCTAGTGGATCACCTGTATCTCTTACCTGATGAGCCCCTGATTAATGAAGTTGAGAGCACCGGCCTAGATGGTAATGGAGAGATGGAGCAAACTGTCAAGGTTGGGTACTATGCACTGTCAACAGGAGTGGCAGAAGAGGCAGCACAAATGATTTTGCCATTTGCCCCTTCTCACTGTCGCTGCCTGGGCTGCATGGTTTACGGTGTATGTGGGTCCCCTCAGCCTCTGCCATCGTCTTTTGGGGCTCTCAAAGAGTTGCTGCCTCCACTAGTACTTTCTGCTGGCAGTGCATAGGACTCAGTGCACTGTTTTAAAGTTGTGGCATTTGAGTAACCATTTGTATTGTCAAGGTACACAGAAGCCTAATTCAAGGCGCACTCTTTACATTTTTCAAAATTCATTTCCTTTTCTAGAAAATAGAATCCACATTTGGGCCCAAACGGGAGAAATGAGCTAATGAGATGCTTAACTTGAACAGTTGATCTCCAGGCCATAATCACAAACTGCTTTAGAAATTCCTTTCAGTTTTAAAAGCAGTTTGCAGTGCAGAACGTCCTTCCACAACGAACAAGAATAAAGCCCTTTGGACTCACAGATCTAGTTTTTTAATTCTCTGGACCATGGTTGAGATTTTTAGTTTAATTCCTGTCTGTGTAAAATCTTCAGTCACTCATGCTTTGTTTTGCAAAACTGAAATAGGACCTTAGCTTGGCATATCTGGAGGAGGAGGGAGAAAAATCCTTCAGTCATCCAGTTTGTCTCCCAAATTACATTTTATGATTTACCAAAGGAGAAGAGTCTTCAAATCCATCGACATAAAAGAGCTTTTCTTCCCATTTGCCTTGTCCACTTTAGTTTTCTCTTTCTCAATACAAAAGAGGGAAGTGAAATGGAGAGGAAGGAGGTAAACAGGACTAAGCTTGTTCAATATGAAAGGATCTGGAGTAGAGGACCAGGTTTTCCTGCCTTGAAAAATCAAACATGTTTCCAATCATACATAAGCGTTTATCCATGAGGAGCAGCACTCCCCCCCCCCCAGCATTCATCAAAGTGAGCAACAGAGAGACTTCTCCTCTCATGCTTGTCCTCCAGTTGCATGAAAAACCCAGATTTAAGGAAGCCTATTTCAGAGAGATCTCTTTATGAGGAGTAAGCCAGTGTTATGCTTCCTGACTTGTCAGTGTTGTAGGCCTATATGTTGGTGGTACCTGCCTTGAGCCTACAATGTGGGGAGGGCAGGATAGAAGTCTTAACAAAATAAATAAAAATAGGTGGGGAAGAACTGTGCTCTTCAGCTGGTACAAAAGGGAGGTGGGCTGGCAGCAGAAGGCACTCATCACCGCGTAGTTATATCCCTTTCTGCAGCACTTGAGACCATCAGCCCTTTGGCGTTCCACCAGGATCTGCTGCTAAAACAGGTTTTCCCATGCTTGTCCAACTAAGGCATGGGTATAACTTTGCTTTCAGACCTTACCAGCTAACTGTAGTATTTTTAGTGGACCTTCCTCCTCAAGAACTGATTATATTAGCTGAGCACTTGCATGAAGAAACGGACAATAAAAACTGTGTGTCCAGGTCGCAAATGGTTTGGTTAACCCATATTGCTGTTTCTTAGGTTACCTGCTGATTGTAGTAGATACCAGTAAAAGAACTTTTGAGGGCATGTGGGGGTGAAGGCTTGGTCTATTTTTGCCATCGCTTTCCTTTTACCACTACTGGCTGTTGTATTGTTGTTAATGTCATCATTTTGAAATAAGTGCTGTGCCTTTTTGTCACAGAGTCTGAGTTTTCGCATGATCTTGTAAGTCTCATTCAGTGCCTGCGGCTAATTGGTGAGTCAGTTTCTGTGGAGATGGCACTCACCATGGAGATGGATTGCTGCCGCCTCCAGCCTCCAGAGAGAGCAGCAGAGCAGATCCTGAGGGACTTGATTGCTAACGACACGTAAGCACAGGAGCTGGACTCTCAAGCCCCTTCTAAAGACCAAGAGAGGGATAGTGGGGGGGGGGGGCAGTGGGTAGGGCGATGAAAATGTTGACCCAGTTTGCAGTTGCTGTGAAAAGGGCAACTTCCATGCTGGCCATGATTAGAACAGGGATAGAGAATAAAACTGATCCCATTATATTGCCCTTATTTTAATCTATAGTGAGACCGCACTTGGAATATTGTGTATTGTTCCGGTCACCGCACCTGAAAAGGATATTGTAGAACTTGAAAAGAGCAACCAGAATGATCAGGGGGCTAGAACAACTGCCCTATGAGGATTAGTTAAAACGTTCAGTGCAGTTTAGTTTAGGGGGGAAAGGCAAAATGGGAGAGAAAGGGGAGATATGGTAGAGGTCTGTGATTTTTTTGCACAGTGTGGAGAAAGTGGACATGATAATAGGACCTGTCATTATCCACCAAAGCTGAAGGGCATAAGATTTAGGAGAGACAAAAGGAGCTACTACTTTACACAGTGCATAGTTAAACTGTGGAACTTGCTGCCACAGGCTGTGGTGATGGCTGCCAACTGGCTTTAGAAGGGGAGTGGAAAAATTCATGGAGGACTGGGCTATCAGTGGCTGCTAGTCAAGATGGATATGTGCTCCTTCCAATATCCGAGGCCGTATGTCTCTTTATATCAGTTGATGGGGAGCATGGGCAGCAGGTTGCTGTTGCAGTCATCCTGCTTGTGAGCCTCTTAGAGGCAGCTGGTTGGCTGCTGTGTGAACAGAGTGCTGGACCTGACAGGCCTTTGGTCTGATCTTCCCGGCTGTTCTTACGTTCTTAGGAACTGCTGATTTCTTCTACAGAATTTACTGGATTGAATCAGCATGTTTCAAGAGAGAGGGCTGCAAATGACTACTTCCCCTCAGAAGACAGGCCAGCAAAATCGATAGCCCCTCTCTGTGAGGGATTGTTTTTCCAGTTTACATTCTGCCTTCTACAGGAAAGCAGGATTTGATGTCTGAATCAGTTTTCTGTGATAGGAAAAGGAGACTAAAAACCTCTGTTCATAAAAACGGTGTTTTCAGTTTTTTCTGAAACTCACTCTTCCCTCGTGTAGCTGAAGACACTGAGTCACAGGTCTGAGTCCCCGTGGGCTTAGTCTGAACCACAGGCCAATAAACACCTGGAATATCAACTGATAATTGTACAATCTCTTTGGTATAAAACCAGTGCTCCAATTTTATGTTTTTAAGTCCATTTTTCTCTCAGTGTAGGAGGATAGCTTCCCACATGTTCCACAGTGGAATAGAATGCAAGATAAACGTCCCTTTCAGTGGAAGGAGCCCTCCTGTCCTCACCAGTGATCTGGAGTAGCTAGCTTCAGAGTGGTTTTTATGACAATTTCATAACTATAAGAACATAAGAGACGCCAATGTTGGATCAGGCCAAAGGCCCATCCAGTCCAACACTCTGTGTCACACAGTGGCCAAAAATACCAGTGCCATCAGGAGGTCCAGCAGTGGGGCTAGGACATTAGAAGCCCTCCCACTGTTGACCCCCCCCCAAGCACCAAGAAGACAGAGCATCACTTGCCCCAAAGCCCCTATCTATACCTTGTGGCTAATAGCCACTGATGGACCTCTGCTCCATATGCTTATCCAATTCCCTTTTGAAGCCGTCCATGCTTGTAGCACCCACCACTTCCTGTGGCAGTGAATTCCATGTGTTAATCACTCTTTGGGTGAAGAAGTACTTCCTTTTATCCGTTCTAACCCGACCGCTCAGCAATTTCATTGAGTGCCCACGAGTTCTTGTATTGTGAGAAAGGGAGAAAAGTACCTCTTTCTTTACCTGCTCTTTCCCATGCATAATCTTATAAACCTCGATCATGTCACCCCTCAGTCGTCTTTTCTCCAAGCTAAAGAGCCCTAAGCGCTTTAACCTTTCCTCATAGGGAAAGTGTTCCAACCCTTTTATCATTCAAGTTGCCCTTTTCTGCACTTTTTCCAAAGCTATAATATCCTTTTTAAGGTGTGGTGACCAGAATTGCACACAGTATTCCAAATGAGGTCTCACCATTGATTTATATAGGGGCATTATTATATTGGCTGATCTGTTTTCAATACCCTTCCTAATAATCCCCAGCATAGCATTGGCCTTCTTTATTGCAGTCACACACTGTCTCGACATTTTCAGTGAGTTATCCACTACAACTCCAAGATCTCTCTCTTGCTCAGTCTCTGCCAGTTCAGACCCCATCAATGTGTATTTATATTTAGGATTTTTGGCTCCAATGTGCATCACCTTGCACTTGGCCACATTGAACCCCATTTGCCATGTTGACGCCCACTCGCCCATCCTTGACAGATCCCCTTGGAGTGCCTCACAATCCTCACTGGTTTTCACCACCCTGAACAACTTTGTATCATCCGCAAATTTAGCCACTTCACTGCTTACTCCCATCTCCAAATCATTAATGAACAAGTTAAAAAGCAGTGGACCAAGTACTGATCCCTGCGGTACCCCACTGCTTACCACCCTCCACTGAGAAAATTGCCCACCTACACTCACTCTCTGTTTTCTATGAACTAGCCAGTTTTTGATCCATAAAAGGACTTGTCCTTCTATCCCATGATTTTTGAGCTTACTTAGGAGCCTTTGATGAGGAACTTTATCAAAAGCTTTCTGGAAGTCAAGGTAAATAATATCTATTGGATCCCCCTTGTCCACATGTTTGTTCACCCCCTCAAAGAACACTAACAGGTTAGTGAGACAAGATCTTCCCTTACAGAAACCGTGCTGAGTCTGCCTCAATAGGTTTTGTTCATCTATGTGCCTACTAATTCTTTCCTTAATAATGGTTTCCACCAATTTACCCGGTATCGACGTCAGACTGACTGGCCTGTAATTTCCCGGATCTCCTCTGGAACCCTTTTTAAAGATGGGAGTGACATTAGCTACCTTCCAATCCTCAGGAATGGAGGCAGATTTTAAGGAAAGATTACATATCTTTGTCAGGAGATCTACAAGTTCACATTTGAGTTCTTTCAGAACTCTCGGATGTATGCCATCTGGGCCTGGTGATTTTTCAGTTTTTAAGTTGTCTATCAGTTTTAGGACCTCCTCTCTCGTCACCTCAATCTGACTCAGGTCTTCCAACACCCCTCCTGAAATCAGTGGTTCTGGAGTGGGCAAGCACTTCTCATCTTCCACAGTGAAGACGGAGGCAAAAAATGCATTTAGCTTCTCAGCCATTTCCCTATCATCCTTCAATACTCCTTTTACCCCTTGGTCGTCCAAGGGCCCCACTGCCTCCCTGGCTGGTTTCCTGTTTCTAATGTATTTGAAGAAAGTTTTATTGTTGGTTTTTACGTTTTTTGCTATATGCTCCTCATATTCCCTTTTTGCCTGCCTGACCTCAGACTTGCATTTTATTTGCCATAGCCTGTGTTCCGTTTTATCAGCCTCACTGTGACTAGCTTTCCACTGCTTAAAGGAATTCTTTTTACTTTTTACAGCCTCCATTACTCTGTTTGTTAACCATGCAGGCTTTTTCCTATACCTTTTTGTGCCTTTCCTAACCTGCGGAATATATATTTTTTGAGCTTCTAGGATCGTAGTTTTAAATAGATCCCAAGCTTCCCCAATTGTTTTGACCCTTTCTACTTTTCCTTTCAGTTTCCTCCCCACGTGTCCCCTCATATCAGAGAAATTACCCCTTTTAAAGTTAAAAATGGTTGTGTGAGTCTTTTTGGCCAATTCTCTATTTGTACAAATGATGAACTCAACAACATTATGATCACTGTTTCCAAGCGGTGCAATCACTTTTACATCTCTTACCAGGTCTTGAGTGTTACTTAGGACCAAATCAAGGATCGCCTCTCCCCTGGTAGGTTCCGTGACCATCTGCTCCATAGCACAGTCATTTAGAGTGTCTAGAAACTCAATCTCTTTTTCCCGACTAGAACACATATTGACCCAATCAATGTGTGGGTAGTTAAAATCACCTATTATTACACAGTGTTTTTGTCTAGTTGCTATCTTTAAGGCATTCATCATTTTATAATCCTCCTCTATCTTTTGATCTGGTGGGCGATAACAAACTCCCAGTGTTAAGTTTCCTTTTGGCCCCCCTATTTCAACCCATAGAACTTCCAGAAGCGAATCCACTTCACTTAGCCTCTCAATCTTTCTAGACTTTATACCCTCTCTGACATACAGAGCTACCCCACCTCCAACCCTTCCCCCCCTATCCTTCCGATATAATATATAACCGGGAATCACTGTGTCCCACTGATTTTCCTCATCCCACCAAGTTTCAGAAATACCCACAATGTCTATTTTTCCCTCCGACACCAAGCACTCCAACTCCCCGATTTTACCTCGGACACTTTATCATCCAGGCATTGTAGTTTATGAGGATCTGAGTGGAAAAAAACTGGTGAGAACCCATAGGATTCCTTGCCCCATGATAGGTTAGGGTAATCTTCCCTGTTTATCTAATTTCAGAAGTTCTCAGTATCTTTCATGCAGCCTAATGCATGTTGCTTGGTTTTTGTTTTTTTACCATAGAGAGAATCTGATGGAAGATATTCACAGCAAGTTACAAGAGATCAGAAACCCAATCAATGCCATTGGAGTGCTTATCCGGGAAATGGATTATGAGACAGACGTGGAAATGGAGAGAAGATTCGATATTGGTGAGAAGACAACAGCTCTACTTCCTATCTCCCCCCCCCCCCCCCCCGGCCTTAAGGGACAATTGTTTAGGAAGTCTACAGATCACACATTTTCCCCCTACCCCCTTCTTTTTGACAGCTCAACCCCTGAATGTGCATATGCACCTTTCACAGCTCTATGGTAGTAGCACAGCAGTAAATCTGGTATGCCATGGTGTGTACAAGGTCAGCATGACCCGTTTTTTGATTTGTCGGGACCTGCTGATTTTACAGCAGCTCTTGCTGCGACTTGGCGATGCTGTAAGTATACTTCATTTATTTGTTTACAAAGCGTATGTTTGAGGTGGCTCACAACTAAAACAATCCACTGAAACCAAACAAGCCGTTAAAAACAAGCCAGGGCATAAAAACAGCATAAAGCAAACACTGAACATTCTCAAATGATATTCATAACACACTCCTCTGGCTAAAACGCAGACCATAGATCAACTTTAAAATGATGGAACCTCTCAATTAAAAGCCTGGGTAAAAAGAAACATTTTGGTCTGGCACCTAAAAGAAAGGAAAGTAGGTGCCAGGTGAGCTTCAGTGGGGAGGGTATTCCATAGGAAAGGCACCACCACTCAAAAAAAGCCCTATTTCTAGTTGCCACCCACCTCATCCCTTTAGTGAAGGCACAGAGAACAGGGCTTGAGAAATACTTTTGACTATCTGACTGAGTAACCGCAAATAGGAGCCTCTGTAGAAATCCTAAAGCATGGGGAAGTTACAGCTGTAATGAATAAACGCTGCCTGTTAAGTGTCCTCTTAATGCTGCTGGCATCAGCTTTATAGCATATTGGAATAACCTTGGAGTCCAAAATGTTCTTAGTATTGCTTCCTAACATTGCTCCATGGCATGCTAACTTTTACAGTGTCTTCTAGCAGGCCACATACTTATGACTCCTCTGGGTTTCTGCAGGAACTCTTGGTGGCTGAGAGCCAGAGCTTCCTTACTTAACCCTTTGAGCTACTTGAAGTAACATTCATACCTTTCATTGTCATGATTCAGAGACTTCCTTCATTTTTAGGTCGTATTTAGGGATAGTAATGAAACTGATTATTTTATGACAAATGCAGAAGGAGAGAATGAATCCCATAGTGATTTGTAATGATGTATCTTGATCATCACTTTGACTGAAGTTTAATGGCTGCTAATGTGATTTTTTTAAAGGCAAATTTGGGAGGAGGCCAGGTATTCCACACTCAGCAGAACCTGCTGCATCGTACTTCTGTTCTGATATTATCTTATTACCTGATCAGATGGGCAAGTCAGCGTTTGGCATCAGATGTTCCAGTTGATGAATTGTAAGTTATGTCCAATGTCTTGTTAATATGATTGATATATTAGGCATGATCACCTTTTTTCACTTAGTGTAAAAGACTTAACATGTTTTTACAATAATAAGCAATTGATTTGAACAAGCTCTGTCTAGCTCTGGTCAGGGTTATTTCAGAGTCTTTTTCTATTACTATTCTTTTCCATGTGGTCTTCCTAATAAAAATGCTGTTCCTCTCCAGAAGGAACTTTCGAAGTTCAAGATTGATTCAGGCAGGCAGATAGCCATGTTGTTCTAAAGCAACAGAACAATCCAGTGAGGATTGTGAGGCACTCCAAAGGAATCCGTCAAGGATGGGCGAGTGGGCGTCAACATGGCAGATGGGGTTCAATGTGGCCAACTGCAAGGTGATGCACATTGGAGCCAAAAATCCTAAATATAAATACACATTGATGGGGTCTGAACTGGCAGAGACTGAGCAAGAGAGAGATCTTGGAGTTGTAGTGGATAACTCACTGAAAATGTCGAGACAGTGTGTGACTGCAATAAAGAAGGCCAATGCTATGCTGGGGATTATTAGGAAGGGTATTGAAAACAGATCAGCCAATATCATAATGCCCCTATATAAATCAATGGTGCGACCTCATTTGGAATACTGTGTGCAGTTCTGGTCACCACACCTTAAAAAGGATATTATAGCTTTGGGAAAAGTGCAGAAAAGGGCAACTCGAATGATAAAAGGGTTGGAACACTTTCCCTATGAGGAAAGGTTAAGGCGCTTAGGGCTCTTTAGCTTGGAGAAACGACGACTGAGGGGGTGACATGATTGAGGTTTATAAGATTATGCATGGGAAAGAGCAGGTAGAGAAAGAGGTACTTTTCTCCCTTTCTCACAATACAAGAACTCGTGGGCACTCAATGAAATTGCTGAGCGGTCGGGTTAGAACGGATAAAAGGAAGTACTTCTTCACCCAAAGACTGATTCACACATGGAATTCACTGCCACAGGAGGTGGTGGCGGCTACAAGCATGGACGGCTTCAAAAGGGAATTAGATAAGCATATGGAGCAGAGGTCCATCAGTGGCTATTAGCCACAAGGTATAGATAGGGACTCTGGGGCAAGGGATGCTCTGTCTTCTTGGTGCTTGGGGGGGGGGGGTCAACAGTGGGAGGGGGCTTCTAGTGTCCTGGCCCCACTGGTGGACCTCCTGATGGCACCTGGTATTTCTGGCCACTGTGTGACACAGAGTGTTGGACTGGATGGGCCTTTGGCCTGATCCAACATTGGCATCTCTTATGTTCTTATGTTAAAGTTTGAATGAAAGCTTATACCCAGAATTAAATTCCGTTGGTCTTAAAGGTGCCACTGGAGTCGAACTTTGTTAAGTTCAGGACTGTCTGAGTATATCCTATCTTAACCCAAACATGACCTCCATCTATTGGTGCTTTGGCACATACTTTGAGATGTTTTAATACCACAGACTGAGGATCTGGGACTTTAAAGCTTCATTTGTCTTTATTGTGCCATTTTGACATGGTGTGAGATCTTTAAGTAAAATAGCTAATGGGGGAACTAAAGTTATCCTGTCTGGGAAATTCATTGAAAGCTCTTGTAAGAAGCAGGTACTTTGGCTTTTCTAACCTGTTGGTACTGCTTCAGATGCACATCTCACCACCACCACCCAAAATGGAGATATTAGCAAGTCACTTGGCCCTGAGAATTCCCAAATTGCCTCATTCTTGCTTTAGACTTGAAAACGTTTCTCTTCTACACGTCCTTCAATGGCTCCTATCTGTCAATCCAATTTTATCCCACCTTCCCTCCAGAGTGCTCAGAGTGGTATACATGGTTCTCTCCTCCATTTTATTCTTCCAGCAACCCCTTGAGATAAATGTGACTGAGTCAAAGTAACTCATGAGTTGCATCGCTAAGTAGGGGTTTGAACCCTGGTCTTGCTAGTATTGTTAATGTTTGGGTCATGTTAAGGGATACTTTTCTTAGTCTGATAGGCTGTTCTTTATTTAGGGAATCCAATCTTCAGCATCTTTCTGTACTCAAGCTGACAGATTCCACGGCTTTAACACCACTCAAACTAGGTAAGAGGTTGTTGAAATTTTTATATGCAAATATTAATGTACAGTGTTTTAAGACTTTTCCAGGTGGCTGGAACTGTTTCAGTATAAAATGCTTTAAGGCAAGATTGTATAATATTTTAAAGCTAAGAATGACGTAAGCCAAGTTTTAAAAAGTCTTAGGGGCACTTTACTCTAGCTGCATAGGAGCTGCTTTTCCATGGATGGCTCTCACACGGTTAAGGCAACTTTTAATTGCCTCAGCTGCATGAATCTTCCACGTGGAATCACCATCTTCCTCTTCTCTTGTTAGGGTGACAATTCCATATGTAGGATCCTTGTAAATGTCCTATAATTGGGTAACTTAAACACTATTCCAGCTACATGGGAGCTGTTCATAGGAATCTAATATCTTTGGGGCTCATGTTCTGTTGCAAAATGGACAACATAGTGGTGAAACCTTATATAAATTGACAGGGAGGAGTAAGGTGTCAATCTATTCAAGAAGTCACTGAGTTTCCTCAGTTGGCCAGAGAGCATCTCTGAAGGTTCTGCACATTTAGGAATTCTCAGATTCAAAGCAGACAGTTGAAACTGGCAGATTTCAAAAGGATTTCAACTCTTGGATGTTCAAAACATTGTGGAGAAGATTCAACAACCCCTTCCTGGGCCTTTTTTATAGCTCTTCTTTTATTCCAAAATTCAACACCACTTTCCACAGGTTTCAGTGACTGGTCATTCTTACTCCATATGAAATACCCTAAAGGGAAGGAAGGGCGTAAACTGAATGTCTGTAGGGTTTTGTGTCTACATCAAACACTTCAAAATTCTGTACAACTGTCTGATTATCTTTTCAACCAACTTCATTCGGCAAAAATCATTCTAGCCAGGGATATAAAGGTGTGTATCACCTTCGCCTGTGAGTTCCACTACCAGTGTTCCCTCGAGCTGAGTTAGTGTGAGCCAGCTCACAGTTTTTTAGCCACCGGCTCACACATTTGTGTCTCAGCTCAGGAAGGAGGGCTCCAGAGCAAACTAATTTATGCAGTCGCCAAATCACTCGCTCACAACTTTAATGCCAGTGTCTCACAAAGTAGAATTTTTGCTCACAAGACTCCACAGCTTAGAGGGAGCATTGCTCACCACAGGCCCATTCCTTCCAGACTGATGGTACCCTCTGCAGTGTTCAGCACTCAAGCACCACTGGAAGAGAGTTGCAGGGCTGCAGCGTTGTCTTTCCTCTCCTTCTCTTTACACCATTATAAGTTGGGCAGGTGTACCTCAGCAGATGCAGCAATACAACCCATCTGGGATGTGGATGCTGCTCTTCAGTATTCCAGGCTGGATTCCTTAGAATAGAATCATAGGGTTGGAAGGGGCCATACAGACCCCCTGCCCAGAGCATCTCTGACAAATATTCCTCCAGCCTCTTCTTGAAAGCTGCCAGTGAAGGGGAGCTCACCACCGCCCTAGGCAGCCGATTCCACCTCTGAACCACTCTGACCGTGAAAAAGTTTTTCCTAATATCCAGCTGATAAGAGAACATTTCCTGTCCCTGGTCAGGCGGTCTGTAGCAGACTCCAACAACAATACCCTTTGTCCCACCTCCCCTCTTATTTCCACCCCTATACTTTCCACGGGGCTGTCAACCACATTCTCCAGAACTTCCTGACATTCTAGCCCTCTCTTCACACCCAGCGCCACTCCACCTCCTCTTCTACCCTTCCGGTTTTTCTTGAACAACTCATACTCATCCACTGCCACGTCCCAGTCACGAGAATCATCCCACCAAGTCTCAGTGATTCCTATTATATCATAGCCCTCTATCTGCAAGGTATATAGGCACTTGTATATAGGCCTTTGTTTGGCCTATCCTACCCAGGTGAGCCCCCACTGTTTTCTCTTCTTCATTGAAGTCCCCATATTGATCGTCCCCTTCTTTCCCTTGCGGCTTCAGTTTAAAGCTCTCCTGATTAAGCTCTCCAGGTTCTTTCCGAACGTTTTCTTCCCTGACCTTGAGAGGTGAAGCCCATCATGTGCAAGAAGGCCTTCTCTAAGAAAACTTATCCCGTGGTCCCACCCAGAACCCAAAGCGCTCCTGCCGGCACCACCATCTCAGCCAACGATTTACCTCGAGATTTGTCTGTTCTCTTCGCATTCTTCTTCCTGTGACTGGAAGGGTAGAAGAGAATACCACCTGTGCCCCCAATGCCTTCAACTGCCCTCCAAGAGCTTCATAGTCTTCTTTAATTTTTGTGATGGTATTCACGGCCGTGTCATTCGCCCCCACATGAACCAGCACAAACGGGTACTGATCAGTAGGTCTTATCAGTTTTGGCTTCCTCCATTGAAAGAGAACGGAATATTGTTACTTACTGTGAAAGTATCTTCTTGTGAGTAAATAGAGGGAATCCATTGCCACTTAGGATACTGTTAAGAGCACTGCCGTAGGACTGAAGATCTGTTCTCTGCACTCACATAATTACATTTTCTATTCCAGGCCACTACCCTGCTGTGTTTCTTGCAGTTTTTCATGTTACTTAAAAGGCATTAAAATTTTCCTAGGCTTTCTCTACTACAATATGCTTTTTTCTGTCACTGCTGCTGCACTACATCCCATTGCAAGGAGGTCCCTCCTGCCATCGGCAGGGATTAACACCCAGCTCATTTGCATAGTCCTGCCTGTGAAACAAGAGAAAGGGCTAACCCAACCTGAATTCTGAATTCCACTGACAAGAAGAAACCTCTACATTAAGTACCAACGTTCTCTTTTGAAATGGCATGATTTTGCAGATTTGGAATCGTCTCAGTGTGCTTTTGTTTCAGTTTCACTGTTTTGGCTTTTCAAATTAGAAAGTCATCACATAACCAAATGAAAATCTGGTCTTTAGCTGCCAGAATGGATTTGTTCTTCTCCAAAGTGAGGAGTCTGTGCCCAGAAATCCTAAAGTGGGTACTTAAGGTAGATTTATGAGAACTAAGATTGGGAAAACCATTCAGATTGAGCAGTTGAGTGAGTAATGTGTTTACTGTGGCATTAGTGTGTTTTTTGTCTAATGAACATAGCCTTAAGTAGTAGTTTTATGTAATATTGATAACTTTGCTTTAATTGGTTCTAGTGACCAGCCCTCAAACTATTGTGGAGCTGTTCTTTCAAGAGGTAGCCCGGAAACACACAATATCTCAGCTGTTCCCACCTAATGCAGCCTGGGATGAAACAGGATGGAGTTGGACTCAGATGTTTTCTGAAATTTCCAGTTGTCTGTTACAGTTATTGTATCCTTCGGAGTTGCAGCTTCTTCCCAAACCAGGGGAAAGAAGCTATGTTTTCTTCAGACCTTTTGTATTTTCAGTTCAACTTGTAGAGAGTAGGAAAGTGCACCTGGCAGGGGAAAAATTGTATTTTTCAGATTAGGATTTTGAGAGGGGCATAAATATTGGTATTTGGGTTCCTCTATACCATTTTGGGATTCAGATTTAGGTTTTTCCGGGATTCTGGAACTACTTGGGCTCCATTATTCCCTGTGGGAAACCTTTATCATGGCGCTGGAGTGGCTTTTTAACCAAACGAAACCAAAATTGCAGGGGAACAAGTGCTGCCTGTAAAAGCCCTCACGTTTCTAGTGAACTGGACTCAAGGGTCCAATTCTCTGGGCCCTTGAACGGGGTGCCCCCAGCCGTCCTACTTGCAGAGGGGGAGGGGGAGAGGCCCTGGAAAAAGGGTCCGGCCACCACAAAGGAGGGATGGAGAAAGAGCCAGCCGGACTTGCAGCACTGACAGGCCAGGCAACACTCTTGCCGGCTGCAAGCTGTCCTCCCCAGGTCAGGTGAGACTCTTGCCGGCTGTGAGCCACCTTCTGTGGCCCAGGAAAGCTGCTCAAGAGGAGAAAAGAGGCCTGGGGTCCTTAAAATGCTGGCCATGGATATTCCTGAATGTTTCTGGAAATATATAGGACCTGGATACCAGTATTCCCGAGAATCCCGAATACTATTCCTGATACCCAAGTTTACCCTTGGGAGCCCTATTTGAGTGAAAAGCCGGTATATAAGCAGTTTTTAAAAAATACCTGAAAATACCAATATGGCACTTTTTGGGCCTATATTTAAACTGGATATCTCTGAGCACACATCCGTAGTAGAGAGCCCTCTAACCACGTTCTGGGGGAAATGGAAGCAGTCTGTTCTTCCTTCCTTGTCACATCCATTTTTGCAGAAAACCAGTCCCTTAGAGGTAGGAGTGAATTAAAACTAAGAGCCAGACAGAAATTACTAGGAACAGCTATCAGGGCAGTGTTCAGTAGGGAGTGTAGGATGCAGCTTATATTACAAGGCTTAAGCATTACCCAGATGTTGCATCTAAATTCTTTCTATGATCCTTATTGTGCGTGTCCCCCCCCCCCAATTTTCGATTCTTCTTCTAGTGTTTTTTGTTCATTTCTGTTTCTAGTGTGCCCGTGAACAGGTTGCAGGCCGCACGGGGAACATTCCCAGTTTTCTTTGTATTAAAATGGAAGCTGTTGTCAAAAACTTGAAGGTTATAAATTCCTTATACAGCACTCAGGTGGCCAAGTAATCCTGGTTTCCTCTTTCCTGAATGTCTGATGGGGGCTTGTCAATATACTCAGCTGCAGGTGAGCTGCAGGTGGAAAATCCTGTAACCCCTTATTTCTGTAGGTGTAGAAATATTTCTTAAGTAGCAACCCTTATATTTTAAATAAATGTTGGCGTTCATTTAGAAGCTAACCTTAAGTGAAGTATTATTTTGTTTTATTTTTTAAAAATTATGAGCACGGGTAGCAGGGTAGTAGTCCATAAAACATAGACACAGATCTTGATCAGGATTCAGGACTTAAGCTGTCTGTATTCTAACAGCGTTCCGTGCGCCTTGGTGTTTAGTCATGCCGGCCACATGACCACGGAAACGTCTTCGGACAGCGCTGGCTCTTCAGCTTTGAAACGGAGATGAGCACCGCAACCCTAGAGTCGGATTCGACTGGCTTTCGAGCAAGGGAACCTTTACCTTTACTTATTCTAACTGAATTACATTGAGGAAAGAGGGGGTTGTTCCTTAACGCCACTGGGAAGGAAGAATGTTTTTAGGCAAGGACCTCGCTCTCATTGATGAGTGCTGTGTTTATTTTAGGAATATATTCGTTTGCTGGAGCCTTGGTGTCATGTGAATGTGGGATCCTGCTGCTTCATGATGGGACGCTGCTACCTTGTCATGGGAGAAGGACACAAGGTGATCTTTTCTTTCCAGGCATGAAATGGCTGTTGGCTTGAGACAAAAGAATTGACTTAGGCAATGTCTGTTAAATTGTATTATGCATTGATCTTGATGTGCTTTCAGATTCTTTTTGATTTCATTCTTTTTAATTTCAAAAGGCACTGGAAATATTAGACTGAACACGAAAGAGTGAAAAAGGAAGAAGGACACTGAAAAAGTGGGGAGGAAACTTTCCTAGGGAATGATTTCAGGAGACTTTTGTTGTGTTAGACAGCACATCTTCCTGAGCATTTGCACAGAAGAAATGCTTTTTTCCTAACTTCGTTTGAGGTTAAGCAGTTTTATGTGCCAA
The DNA here is from genome assembly GCF_001447785.1 of Gekko japonicus. NCBI lineage: Eukaryota > Metazoa > Chordata > Lepidosauria > Squamata > Gekkonidae > Gekko > Gekko japonicus. The sequence continues at coordinate 420,266 of NW_015168058.1, forward strand.
CCTGTCTGCTGTGTAAATCTCTTACTTAGTGTGGTGCTTTACAATACATGCAAGTTACTTCTAGTATAGTATAGTAAGGGTTTTTTTCCAGCATTCACATTCTTTGGCTTTTCTAAAAGCTTTGATCTGTTACCTACCAAGATGGAAGAGTTATTATACACTGGCATGAGTTTGAAATAGCATATTCATTACACAGTTCATGGTGCTCAGAACTCAGCAAACCTATAAAATGTGTACACTTGTGTCTTGCAACTCCTGCAGGCAGCTACTTGCTACCTAACTATACTTCTTGCCACTGGAAAATACATGCAATTTGGTAACCCTTGAATTGTCATTGCAAGGCCTACTTGCAAGTCAAGCCAGACAATAAGGCTGCAGTCACACACACTAAATAATCCACTTTCAGTGCACTTTCCAACTGGATTTTGCCAGTTCACACAGTAAAAATCCAGTTGGAAAGTGCACTGAAAGTGGATTGTTTAGTGTGTGTGACCGCAGCCTTATTGTCTGGCTTGACTTGCAAGCAGGCCTTGGCATGTGCTGGGTTGCTTTGGCAGCCAAAACGATTTCCTGGAGTCTTGCAAGATGACATTGTGAGACTTCAAATACGTTTTTGATTGACCCAGCAATCTGAAAAGTAGGTGTCAAGGGATGCAGTTCTTGTTCTGCTGTGGAGCGTATCTACAGAGTGCAGTGCCCTTGGCTAATCATCAGATGTACAACTTTTGACCACTCATCTTTGGCTGAGAGCGCTGTACAGTTTGGCAGGGCCCCATGGCACAATGGGAGCAGAAGCCTTGGCGATCATCTAGGTTGTCAAGGTAGCCCAAAATGGTGCCTGAAGTATTACAAGAGTTCACATGCTATACTTTGATTGCCTCTGCAATCTTAGCAGTCAGCAATCCAGATTAGTGTGCAACAACCTCAGTGGGGGAGGGTGTATTGATTCCTTGTTTTAAGAGAGTGTGTGTCTCTTTAAATGTTTGGTTGGAGTGCAGTAATAGCAGAGTAGAATGATTGAAGGAGACAAGTTGGTGTGATTGGAGGGTGAGAGAGTGTGGGAGGGGTTTTTGAAAGGAATCTCTGTGTGTGTCTGGAAGTCAGTTATGAAAGTCAGTCGGGGAGTCTGTCAGAGAACGAGGACAGAGTGCTGTGTGAAAACTTGACGTGTTCAGAAAATATGTTGTTGAAAGTTTAAATGTAGAAGAGTTATGAGAAGGATCTGAGACATCCTAAAGTATAAAAGAAAACTAAGAACAAAATAAAGAGTGAGGGTCTATTGAAAAGGAGATTCTTAATAGAGAAGGATCTTGTGACCAAAGACTGTGTGTGATACCCTGACAGCTCATTTTTCCAGTTTCTCTTCCCCTAAACAGTTATAGTTAAGAAACAACTTATTTGTGTTTAAAATTTTATTCAATAAATCACATTTTGTTTGAGTTCCAGAATTCAGTTCATTCTTCCCTCAGGAGCACAGAGACCCTTGAAAAGCCCAGACTCGAGGTCACTTTACCAACAGCTAAGGAGAAAAGATTTGGAATTTGTTTAAATTCCTGGTGGCAGCCGAATCTACCCTGTTTATGAACACAAAGTATACATTTAAAGAGAAAACCAGTCCTCCCTAAAGAGAGGACGCCACAGAGGGGCTTGCCCCAATGTGTGGGTTAAGAGAAAAGTCATTTCCCCCCCCAAAAAAGTTGGATACTCAAACACCCCCTCCCCCATGCCTGGTCCTGCTGGATGGATTTTGCTGTCTGCAGGGAGGCAGTGACCTCCTGCCATTTCACAGTAATGCCTCTGTGTTTACTAGAGCAGCTCTTCCCATTAATTCATATCACCTGAAGCCTAATTTACCTCCTTCATGACCAGTTTTAATTGCTGTTCTTATGTCTTTGTATGTATTTTAGGTTGACTTTAATGGTATTTAAAATGTGATTTTTATCATGTATGTTTAATATTGTTTAATAGCTATCTTGATGGCCATTGTGGGAACAGAAAGGGCAGGATAAAAATTTTATTAATAAAATAGTAACAGTTTGACTAACCACCTCAGCCTAACTGTCTTGCTACTACTTATATTAACACCATAATGTTAGGCCCCACTTGAATGAGATCTTTAGTGAAGGCGTGAAATTGCTGGGAAGTCATCTTCCATGGCCTCGCTATGCTACAGGCTAGGAAGTGGACAGTGGCTTGAATCCAGTGCTGCTCATGTGTACATCCATATGGATTCTGGCCACACAGGACTTGTCCTTTCCCAGTAGCAGCCCCTCGCACCCCACTGAGCGCCCTTCCAAGAGGCCTGTCAGCATTCGGGATGGTTGAATGGGAGAGAGTTGTAGTGACAACAGAGAGCTGAAAAGCCCTTTTGTGTATGCAACTTTTGGATCCCAGCCAATAACATTTTCATTTTTGTGAGATATACTATTATCCTGGGTAACAGACTTCTGATATAAATATCGCGGTAGCAGGGTAGTCTGAACTGGTCTGCTTTATTCTGTTCTCTGGACTTTACTTGTGCTATATGGGACATGTTAGCTTGATTTCTGCTTTGCTTACAGGCTCTGGACTGTTTCTGTGAAGCAGCCTCAGAAGTTGAAAAAGAAGAATTTTTAGACAGGCTAATTAGATCGAAAGATGTAGAAATGGGGTCAACCCCACGGCTACAGTACTATGATAAGGTATTTTGTTAACAAGCATACGAAATGCTGTTTCTAATGTGAATGTGCTCCCTGTTTATGGGAGGCAGTATAATATGTTATTAGTTTAAATCTTCATAATAGTTCATGTATCATTTAAGTGGTTGAATATTTCTTCTCTAGGTTCTGCGTTTGTTAGACACAATGGGTCTACCTGAGTTGATAATTCAACTGGCAACGTTAGCAATTACAGAAGCAGCTGAAGATTGGAGAAGCCAGGTAAGGGGTTTTTCTCATGTCGAGTTGCCCTTCCTTCTGATACCACATTCCCCCCCCCCCCAAATCAAATAACTTGTCTTGCAGATTATAGTTTGGTTGAAACTAATGCACATGTGTTGTAGGCTACCTTGAGGACATGCATTTTCAAACACCACTTGGATTTAGGACATAACAGTCAAGCATATGAGGCCTTGACCCATAATCCAGACTCTAGCAGGTAGTATTTTCTATCTTCTAGCTATGCAACTCATAATGACTCGTTTGGGGCTTTTTGCTATAGTATTAAAATAGTAACAGCAAATCTGGGCCAAAGAGAGAGGGGGAGAGAACTGTGCTGCAGTTGGATTTTTACTTTTTGTGCCGTAGAAGCATTTTGTCTATTCTGGTAGAAGGAAAAGTAGCAAAGAAACCGCATGTGAAGTTCTTGTTTGAGAGAAAAGTGGGTTTTCTTTTTTAGGTCTATTCAGTGCCAGCTGGTAATTTTGTTTTCCAGAGTGGAGTCAAGATTTATGGGCAACTCCAGCTGAAATTAGCAAATTCGTATTAGAGGGCAGGAGAGAAGGTTTGTTTAAAAGACTGTCACGGTGGATTCATGTGACTGCTTTATCCCTCCATTGGTGGATTCTGCAGTCCCGTGATTCATAGTTCTGTATCTCCCTCTTGTACAAAGTGCCCCTACGGTACTTAACTACAACCTCCAGCCATACTTGAATGATGACGTTTGAATAGTCAGTGTGGAGAGCCAAATCTCTGTTCACAGTTACATTAGGGCAAGTTCACAATGCACATGGTCATCATGTATTTTGTCTGAGTTTAAAGTAACACCTGGCAACCAGCTTTGAAGTCTCCACTTACTCCACCCCCCATCAGCCTCCACTCCTTACACCTCTGCACATGCAGAACATTTAGAGAAAGGCATGGCTGCATCAGGAATCGGATACAGTTTGAAGTATTCATACTGCTTCTGATTTTCACCAAAGCCTGTATAATGTGGGCAGAGGTCGATTCGGGGGGATCGCGGGGGATCGCAGTTCCCCCGGGTGAGGTACGGGGGGCGGGGCACATGACAAAGCCCCGCCCCCTGCTTCCGGCCGCCCCGCTTCCGGCCCTCATTCAGCCAGGAGGAGGCAGGAGAAGAGGGAGGGTAAGTTGCTTCCTCCCCGCCTCTCCCCACCCCTGCCTGCCTGGGATCAGGGAGGGCCTTGGCAGGGCTTCCTCGCACTCCCGCCGGCCTTGCAGGTCCACCGCCGGGCCCCTGATGTCAGGGGGTGTGGCGATTGCCAATGAGTTATGCTAATGAGTTCCCCTAGCTCTTTTTCTACGAAACGACCCCTGAATGTGGGAAATGAGAACAGAGGCTCAGGTGAGGGACATCAGTCTGTAGCATCTGGTATCAGGTTTGTGTGTGGGAGGGGGTCTGTCAGATATTTTTGTGTTTCCACAAGAGAGGCAAGCGTAGGTGACCATAATTAAGTTTATGGTTGCTACTGGTGACCTGATAACTATGTTTCTCACTTTCCCCAGAGGATCACATGTTTGCAGCTGAAATACTACATGAGCTTCCATTTACTCTCAGCTGTTTTTAATGAAACTATTTTATACATTCAGCTGCAAATTGTGTTGAGAGTCATGAACACTTGTGTAAATCTTCTCTATGTGTTCTGGGACAGAGATGATAGAAATCACATCATGTTCAGTTAAAATATTCATGCAAGATGCTCCCCTTCTGATGTCCCCGTTTGTTTTCAGCTGCACACATTGTTCTCTTAGATAGATGCAACAGCAAATCAGAGGTTAATATCCTGTATGCCAAATCTTTTTTTTTTCATATCAATAACACATGCTAGGATCCTTGTGCTTACAAGCTGTTCACTTATAAGATTATTTAAAGTTTGGTGTTTGAGAGAGAGAACTTAACCTGTTTTTCCTCTAGGCAACTGGATTGTTTACGACAGTTGGTGGTGGTTCTCTGTGAGCGTTCCCAGCTTCAGGATCTTGTGAGGTTTCCTTATGTGAATCTTCATAATGAAGTAGGTAGTCCGTGCTTCTTAGAGACAAGGCGGGGGTGCATAATGGAATACTTCAGTTATGTGTTTGATAATTATCTGTGCTGCAGGTTGTGGCAATAATTGAATATCGTGCTCGTGCAGTCGATCTGATGACCCACAATTACTATGAGCTGCTGTATGCTTTCCACATTTATCGCCATAACTACCGGAAAGGTACGTATGACTATATTAAGAGGAAGTTGCCTTGATTTCCCAAACTGAAGTTCACGTGGCCGTTAATGTGTGTAATAAGCGGGAGGCATCCTGCTTACAAGGTGGCATCTAGTACAGGCTACGTAGGACTAAAGGCTTTATCTTTAATAACGAATGGGTGCCAGACAGTTCTGAACGTGAAATTCTACATCTCATGTTTCTTTCATACTTCTGATGTGGTGACTACAAAGGTATTTCCAGGGGAGCATAGGTGGGTGAGAGTTCTGTCCATCAGTTTTACCCGCATGTGCCCAAAACAGTAAGCCAGACCAGCTGGGGGAAAAATGGCTCTGGGAGGAACCT